>NC_092687.1:31360206-31660310 GCF_964275005.1 Diadema setosum
TCTGAGAGGTTTATAGGGAAAAAATGTGTGTACACCTTTTTTTCTAAATAAAAAACAGCATTACAGAAATCATTCGATTATTTGCAAGTCTTAAAAATATGACATAGATATCTACGCTTTCTTCTTAAAATCTAAGAGAGAGTTTGATATGCATTATGCTTTTATCACATTAAAAGCAAATCAGCAGTAACTTAATATTATCATGATGGTTATTAAGAAATAGAAAAAAAATGTAATTTACTTCCCGAATAAAGTAGCTTACACACGTACCACAGTTGAACAAAACCCAGGAAAAAAAATTCAATGTCAATAGAACAGAACATATTTTTTTTTTTTCTGGAGATTAGACCTTCGCATCAATTTTTACCTTGGAAGATCAGAACATCTACAAATTATAAATTATAAATAGCACACATAACATTTTTAATCCTTACTGTTGTTGAAGATCAAGTGTAGTAAGAAGTAAATTCTTGGGTAAGGAACAATTATTAGGCAGCTTAAACGAAGGGAAAATTTGCAACAGTATTCACTTTAAATACATTTCAATAAACGTCTTATCACAACAGCGATTTGCTGCGCTGCAATACATCTGCGTTGTCTGAGAGCTCCCGGAGGGATTAGGCTCAAAATAAATCAAAATTATGCAGGAAATAAGGTTACTATTTCCCTGGTTTTCTGAAATATGTTGACATGTTTCAATCGACATGATATTGATTTTGAGGGTAAGCATGTACAACAATATTTGATATGAACAAGTGATAGTTTTACCTAAAGTTGGTAGTCATCATTTCAAAGGGCAATAAGCCCTCATCATATTTTTTTTTTTTCGAAATAGAACCTTTAGTTTCATATCAATATTAAAAAAAAAAAAATCTTTCTTGTGCCTTCATAACGTGAGAATAGTAATTAACACTTCACAGTTGAGTTTTGCGAGTTCTTAATTTAACTGTGAAAGATTTACCTGATCCTATAACAATCCAAGTGTTATTATTTTTCTTCTAGAGTTGAGTGATCTAATGCACAATCCACTCCATCTTTCATGAGATTCTGACCGGCGTGCACAGCTGTTCTGAAATTTGTATAGTTGCTCTTTTCTCTGCTTTCGAACTGCTCGGTATAGACCACTGCAGGAAAATGTAAAAGAAACGGAAGAGAATAATTAACATAAAATAAGGCACTCTGTATTCTCCATAAAAGACAGCTAGTGAATTTCAACTCTGCTTTAATTATATTATGTGATTAAATTCTTCATTAGACATGGTTATGTGTAACAAATCCTCTCTCACAGACCTCCTCCCCCTCAAAAAAAAAAAGCAAAGGAAATGAGAATGAGTATTTATGAAGAGTTTATTCGCAAAAACCAATAAGTCCATTTTTGAAGATTTTGAAGTACAGTCTCTCTCATATAGTGCAAAATAATATCTTGTTAATGATATACTGTTCAGTCCATAAAAAGGAACATTTTGAAGTTATGGTCAAAGGAAGCAAAACATTTCTTATCATTCTCTATTTTTCTTGACCTTTAATCGCAAATATCTCCATTTGGCAAATATGGCCTTATCAGTTTTTGCAAACAAACTCTTCAAATGTTGAAATACACTAACAATATCTATTATTCAACATGATACAAATACCCCTTGAGGATGCAAAAGGTTGTGCTTTTTTTTTTGAGAGAGAGAGAGAGAATGGTGACTATTTCATCAGTTTTCATTTCATATATATTTTTTATCGCTAAGGAAAGGTATTGTAAAATTATCAGAGAGTCGTCATCATGGATTCTGCCTTCTTGTATTTTTTCTTTTATAAATTTTCCTAATGCCGGCTTGTGTCGCCAGTGATAATGACAAAGTTGGGGTTCATTTCTTCCCCTTCTACTTTTTTTTTTTTTGGTATGAATTAATAGGTGATTATTCAACTTGTACCTTGTATTGTACTTGATACACTGCATTCCTTTTCTGTGCTGGTCTAGGCTAGCGGTTGGTGTGGACACTGAAAACAGAGACAAGCAAATATGTATTTCAACACGAATGTTGATATCATCTAAAGTAGACGATTGGGTCTGAATATTTGAACTTTCAATAGTATTTAAAACCACCTAACTTAAGAATAGATATTTGAATTCCATGAGCCTTTGCCCTCAACATTTTTATGGGGAGGGGTGGAACGTATAACATGTATAGGATCTACCATGGCTACAACGCATTATTTTGTATCGAAATGAAAAAAAAAATGTTTTAAAGAATATGTACAGCTGACTAAAATTGCACAAAGAATACAAAAAGAAATAAATAAATCAGGCCTCCATAGTTAGTGTAACACTCTTGTGTTTTTAGGTTGATTGTGGTAAGCGTGGACTTATAGGCGAGTGTCACTGGAGTATAAGTATCAGGATCACGACGGTGATAATACAATGTGTAATGCAAAGTCACCACTCGTAACACTTGTATAACTGAGTGTTACTCTAAACGTATAACAGTTCAGTAGAATGTACGATGACAGTCTCAGCTGGATGACACAATGATAATGATGACGAAGAGACGCGAAGGAAAGTACAGTTCAGCCAGAATGTATACTTTATTTGTAGTAATACAGGAACTTGGTGAAAGTACAATCTCAATATATGAACACTTGGCACTCCCTGGTATGCTCCCAATCGGGGCTGGAGTGTATCGCTGATATCCCTCTGCCGGGTGGCAAGAGGCCTGGCCGAACCAGTGTAAGTTTGGCTGAACAAGAACTAAGAGTATGGATTTGCAGGGACATTTATACTAAAACTTGTGAATACATTATTGTTGACACTTTGCATAAAATAAAAGGGGAGAGTATTGTTTACTATTACATATGTAGGATGTTTCTTAGAAGGCAATCCAAATTTGGGAAGGGGAAAGTTCATATACCATATTTGGTCATGAGAGTTTATGAATGAACTCCCTATTCTGTAATAGTGGTCGTCAGCACAAAGGAATGTGCTGGTCAAGTGTTTTAGGGAGAAGTCTAAACAAAGGGGCTCATAATCGGTGGGTGGCATGGGTCAGTGGGGACTGACCACTTTCCAAATAAACCAGTGCGTCCTGCGTCATAATGCACTGCAAGGACATCTACAGTGGGGAAGTGAGGAGTGGGGAGATAGACACAATTTTGGGTCTTACATTCGTCCGGCATTTCAAAAAGAAACGTCCTCGTTTTATATAAGAAATTTAAACAAACATTAGTCTTAAATATTGCAAGGGAATGTACAAATTGTAATCTCAAAAATGTATACTCAAACACACGTGCTTAACTTAACACAGATAAGCAAAATCGGCAACCTGAGTGAAAGTGATGATTAAAATGATTGACTGACTGATACTGGAAACATAATTAAACATATGAAACATGATAAAATACAAACATGGTAATGTAATCAACTGATTACAGCAAACAAAACGGCATAAAAACACAAGACAAACATAAGATATCAATGTGATTCTAAGTACATGTAAAGTTATCGTATTACCTGTCGTCTGTGTAACATTATGATCACACAATAAGGACTTAACCTGTTGTATGAAAAACTTTGAAATCGGTGAATTCAGCTTTCACCTAATCCGGAAATGCTAGTTAAGACAAAATTAACCATCACATAAAGTCAGCAGGCATCAAGAGACATAACATATAGGCAAAATCAATTTCTATGAAGATAAACATATTGTATAACTAGGCATCAGCATTAGAATTACATCATTATTAGTGTAGTACCGTTGTACATTTTACATCCACGTGTGAATATCTTAATAAAGGGGAATACCATAAAAATCAGGTCTCTTAATTAACCTACCACTACGAGTGTGGGTGTGAGGGTCATGATTCCGGGCATGGACATCATGGGAAGGTGGAAGAGGAGGAGGAGGAGGAGGAGAAAGAGATGGAGCTTCAGCAGTTGGTTGAGAAGACGAGTAGGTAGGAAATGGAAACACAGGTATGTGAAAAACAACTTGTTCCTCGGATGTAGGTGGAGAAGGCGGGTTGGGAGTGAAAGGGGGTGCGGGTTGTGATGTGGGCTCAAGATAGGGTTTGAGGCGGTTGTAGTGGAGAACTTCAGGGGGAGAGCTGGGATTAAACAGATCTGAGAGGTGGTATAGAATACCATTGTCATCTTTTCGCATTACGCGATAGGGGCCTTTCCATTTTGCAGAGAGCTTCTCAGGATTTGGAACAGTTACAAGCACTTTGTCTCCTACTTCGTATGGGATGAAACGTGTGGTTCTGTGGTAATGCGCTTTTTGTGAGTGTCGCGCTCGTTCGGTCTTTGCGTCGGTATGCTCAAATGCTGAGTGCAAACGGTGGAGGAGGGTTGTTGCGTAATCATCTGGTGTGTGTGAAATTGCAACGGGGTCAGATGAGGTCAAGACTGAGAGAGGGGTGGAACTGTCCGAATCAGTCCCAGTGGAAGATGATGTAGGGGCGTCGGAGTCAGAGTCAAGGGGAAGAATGTTGCAGTCAATAGAAAGAGGGGAAAGTGGGCTAGAGATGGGAAGAGTGCACTTCAGTGATCGGATTGGAGTTGGGGGAGGTGGGGATGAGGGATGGGAAATCACTGCACATGTTTGTGGTAGTGAGGGAGGCGGAAAAACTGAGGTGCGATATGAATTACAAGCCTCACAGTGAGAGCAGAGGTCTGCAATGTCTTTGCGCATCCCATGCCAGTAGCAGAACCCTTCGATAAGCTCAATTGTCTTGGCTGTACCGAAGTGAAGAGCTGACATGGAAGTATGCATGACAGACAGGACAGTAGGGATCACAGAATAGGGAATGACAACCTGTTCTATCATTATCCCAGAGGGATGTCTCTTCCGCCGACACAACAACCCATCACGAATTACGAAACGCTCAAACTGATGCCGAAACTTGAACAAGCATTCCTCGTAATGAGGGATGGCCGATTTTGGGGGTACATATCCAGAACGGATCCAGGCAGTGACCTGCCGGATGATTGGGTTCTGGTGCTGAGCCTGATGAAGGCGTACACCATGTTTTAACAGAACACTAAAAAAGGAGGCAACGTCAGTAGGAGGAGAGGGAGGAGAGGGAGGAGATGAAATTGACGATGAATCGGCACATGCTGGTGTCGATGACGGAAGTGAAGCTACTTTAATCGGTACAGCTGGTGATGGAGATGAGGGAGGGGATGGATTATGACCTCTGTCTATTGTTGAAGGGAAAGATGAAGATACAGGTAAATCGTCATGACCACCTTTGTAATGACCACCAGGAGAAGGAGGCGGAGGTGGAGAAGAAAGCTTTCTCACACCGGGGGTATCATGTGGAGGTGGGAGTGGAGAATGAAGTCTGGCTGTTTGAGATGAAACCCCAGGAGAGAGTGTATGGGGGCCATATTGATAATGGCTTGAATCATCATAACAATGACCGTAACCATACCGACTGGTTGAAGAGATGGAGCGGTTATAGTAGTTACAGTAACGATCAGGGGAAGGAGAACGCGAGTGATCATAGCGATGATGTCGGGAATAGGAAGATCTATAGCCAGGAGAAGGAGAACGAGGACGATAGCGTGAATGAGAATGGGAGTAGGATGAATGGTGCTCCGGGGAGGGAGAACGGGCGTGATAGCGGGAGCGATAAGAATGATAAGAGGGTGAATGGGGTCGAAAACTGCGATCTTGAGAGTAAATATGATCCTGGGAAGAATACATTGTGTTGGGAAAAAGTATGGGGAATAGAAGGAATATCAATGTAAAAAATCAATATAACCAAATGTTTACAGTAACAATGAGGGGGGAAAATAGCAAAGAAGAAAGAAGCGCCATGAGATAGAAGACTGAGAGAATGAAACAGGACACTGAAGGGAAATGAGGGGCACTACTACGCAGTGAAAAGTATGAGCTATAAGATAAAATGTAATTCGCTTGGTAAAGCGTCAGCCGACAGCACACAATAAAAAGCAATAGCTACAAAGAGAGGTAGCAAAGAAAGCAACTATTATGATATAGGCCTACTACTAAAAGCTATCGCAATACCTATATCTATATATGTATAAATCATGGAATGCAGTGATAATGACAGCTAACATAAAAACTTAAAATAGAACATGAGGTCCTATACACACACAAAAAAAAATGCAATATAATTCATACAATAGAAATAATATAGAAAGAGGGAAAATAAAGTTCGAAAGTAGACTTAACAAGAGAAGTGACAGATGAACAGGCGAGGTTTGCCGGGAAGACTGTGTTGAGGAGCCCACGAAGGCAGCTTCCTTGCAGGCGCAGCTTCAGGTAGCACAAGTCCAGAGACAGGATGAGGAGGATGACCACAGTAGAGGGAAGATGATGGGTTGACAGAAGATCGTCAGGTACAGAAGATCGTCGGGTAGAAGCCGAAGGTAGACAGGAAGAAGATGAACAGGATCCCAGAAAGTCGATGAGAAGAGATGACCGGGGGGAGTTGAACAGGAAACACAGACAGAGTACACTCGAACACTGACTAACCTGCGTTAGTCCACAACAGCATAGCGTTCAAAAAATTATCATACAATTGTACGATATGCAGGAAACATACACAAGAATGTACCAGGCTCATATAAGTTGACATCCAGATGAACAGCAGCACGAGGAGTAGTCAATTACGCCAACGGGTTGCAGGTCACCGTTTTGCTGCTGCCACCAAGAGTAACGTCGAGCGGGTAGATGGCTCCGCTTTACCGCTGCCACCACTGTTACACTGTTAATGTTTTTAGGTTGATTGTGGTAAGCGTGGACTTATAGGCGAGTGTCACTGGAGTATAAGTATCAGGATCACGACGGTGATAATACAATGTGTAATGCAAAGTCACCACTCGTAACACTTGTATAACTGAGTGTTACTCTAAACGTATAACAGTTCAGTAGAATGTACGATGACAGTCTCAGCTGGATGACACAATGATAATGATGACGAAGAGACGCGAAGGAAAGTACAGTTCAGCCAGAATGTATACTTTATTTGTAGTAATACAGGAACTTGGTGAAAGTACAATCTCAATATATGAACACTTGGCACTCCCTGGTATGCTCCCAATCGGGGCTGGAGTGTATCGCTGATATCCCTCTGCCGGGTGGCAAGAGGCCTGGCCGAACCAGTGTAAGTTTGGCTGAACAAGAACTAAGAGTATGGATTTGCAGGGACATTTATACTAAAACTTGTGAATACATTATTGTTGACACTTTGCATAAAATAAAAGGGGAGAGTATTGTTTACTATTACATATGCAGGATGTTTCTTAGAAGGCAATCCAAATTTGGGAAGGGGAAAGTTCATATACCATATTTGGTCATGAGAGTTTATGAATGAACTCCCTATTCTGTAATAGTGGTCGTCAGCACAAAGGAATGTGCTGGTCAAGTGTTTTAGGGAGAAGTCTAAACAAAGGGGCTCATAATCGGTGGGTGGCATGGGTCAGTGGGGACTGACCACTTTCCAAATAAACCAGTGCGTCCTGCGTCATAATGCACTGCAAGGACATCTACAGTGGGGAAGTGAGGAGTGGGGAGATAGACACAATTTTGGGTCTTACATTAGCAAGTACAGAGTACCATTAGATATGACTTTATTTTTTAGGCTAATTTTAAGTGGGTAAATTCCTGTATGTATGAAAACCCCACAATTACATTCTTCATCCTTTCAAGAAATAACAAACAAGATCTAAGACAACTTGTGTTTAACCAAAGATGTAGACCAAACATTATTTGTTGTCCTTACATTTCTTGCCAAAGTAATGATGTTAATGTCTTTATTACAACATATCGTCTTCCATCAGTTCATGTTGCCACTGAAGACTAAATGGAATTCAAGAAGCTTGAAGTCGAGTCTACTGTATAAAGCTGTTACTTTTTTAGACTTTAAGACAAAAACTGACTTTGAGGTAGAAGACGTCAAGTCGATGATCATAACAGTACATTGGGGTCCACCTAATTTATTTGCGCATAGGTAAATTTCTTTTGAGAGTCACTACTTGATCTACCAGACAACTAGTAGTACTTAGTACAAGTATCCTATCCTACATTTACATAAATTTTAGTCCCTATTACATTAGTATAACCACAACCACAACCACACCAATAAGCCACGTTTTACCAAGCCCACCGAAAGGAAAGGCTGTCATATACTCGCTCTAAGTTTGCTCTTTATTTTCATAGCTTGCTGTGTGTTTTGTTAGTTTTTTTTTTACTCATCGTTTTCTTAAATCTTGGTGAAAACTATTATCGAAAGTACTGGTCGGGCTAGATCAAACTTAGACCTGACAAAAAAAACAAAACAAAAAAAAACAAAAAAAAAAACCATAAAACTTGCCGGTGTTAGGCCTACCGCTGATTTTCTTTAATGGCTGGTAGCATTAACTGGTCAGGAGCATATCCATTCCATGACTGCAAAACAGAGCAATGGGCATGACTTCATGGTTCACGCTGAAGCAAAGCTTGCCTGCAAGTCAACCAGTGTAACTCTGCTTAAGCTGTTGTCGCAAGCGGCACGGCATGCCAGCAGCGGCGGAACTACATACACTCACTGCCGCGGCTGAAATGGATCTGCAGCACGTAGCCGTACGTCTGTCATAGAGTTATGTAGTGTAGCGTGTGTTGTGATGGCCACGATGTTGATACGTTGTTTTGCCTTGCTGACTGCAGCACGCATGGTCCTGATTTTATACAGCAAAGCGCTGTATGATGGCATACGTTCTTTTGGCGTCGCAATTTCCTTCTTTTTTTCTTGAGAAACCACCATGAAAAAAACAGTGTATGTAAAGATACGTTCATTTGCCTTAACAGCGTAAATGCTTTCTTTGTCATTTCTATACGTATCTCAGGTTACGTTGTTTTGCCTAGCTGGAAACGGCAAAGTTGTGAAAAAGTTGTGTAAGATACGCTTTTTATCTCAGAAATGTTGGAGAATTTAGACATTCACCATTAAAAAGAGCGCATTTTATTTAGGAGCCATATGCTCATAACTCAAAATGCCCAAATTTTGAGTTACGTTCCTTTGCCTCATCACGGTCGTAATCAACAAGGAAGAATCGAGTGGGAAAAATACCTTGGACACGTTTGTCTTCATCATGTTCATAACACTTTGCAATAGTCCATTTTAGCAATGTTTACATAATTGACTGCTTCAACTTTAAAGCTGCAGTCTTTCTCTATTCGTTCTGTATCTGCTTTCTTTCTGCCTGTTTTTCCATCGTCAATCAACATTCAAACGCATTCATCCAGGATATCGCCGGAAGTTCTCGTATTTACTCTCCAAACTTTTAGATGCTCTATGTGACTCGTTGTAAGGTCGTGATTTACATGGAATGTTTTTCCATTCTGGCCCATGTTTGTAACTCCCCATTCGCCTTCCCGCTCTCTTTAGTCGATTAATGTCTTCCCCTAACTCATCTTGTTTCTGGTCATTATTAGTCCTGCTTCACTGATTCCGCCGCATGACTCTTGTTCTAGTTCTCATCTGATGTTTTGACTTGTGTTTTTGTTCGTTTGTTTGTTTGTTTTTCCTCTTCCTGGACACAGGTATCCTCTTCCTTTCCTGGACGCTCGCTTCAGTCGACGGTGTTCCACGATCGCATATTCTGTTCAAACTCACAAACCCGCTCAAAGATATTGATAAATCCCCCAAAGCATGGTAGAATAAAAACGCTTCTGGAGATTCCAATCCTGTCCCTTGTAGCTTGCATTTTATGAGATGATTGACTGTCAAGCGCTGTTCCCTACTGGATTTGAGAATACATTCTAAGTTTCTGTCACTGTTTTGTGTGCAAATGTCATGCCTCTAAAATAATGTATCCATCGGTCATTTGAAAGAAACACCATGGATTTGTCATGTCATTATCGTTTTTCATTAAAGCAGAGCTTTGCATTTTTTCTACGATTTTTCTTAGTATATGTCCAGGGTAACACAAACAAAGAGTATATAAAAATTGCATAGATTTGAAAAGAAAATGTGTTCCAAAAGTATGACGTCGTTGATGTCGCTGAAGGATGTTGCACAGAGTTCACACAATAACATAAAGAATTATGGAAAATAAATAGCTAGAAAAAACGTATCTTAGTAAGTATTCATATCTCTGCTTATTTCAGGTTCGTTCGGAGACGATTCACTTTCTTGCCGCGAAGACTGGAGCTCCATAGCCTGCTCCATGGCCTACTCCGTCACCGTGTTTCTCACGATCTAAGTTGCTGTCATCACATCGTGTCTGTGTGGAACATTGAAAGACAGAACATGAAAAGTGTTATATTTAAATGCATGCCCCCCCCCCCCTCAAGTAAGTATTAAATCAATTACCTACAGAGGTGAGGATTCCAATACGAGGTGTTCCTGATACAGGGTCCAGACTTAGGATGTGGTTTAAGCAATCTAAAATCGCGGGACGCAATTAACCGCACTACCGCTGATCGTGGTTCCCCTAAAGGGAGAATGCACACAAACGCACTCGCGCACACAGGCAAAGCTATTTTTTTTTTTAACTACATAAAGCAGTGCTCCAAAATATCAAATTCGTTCACAAATAAACATATATGCACATTTACTAGCATTTACGCAAACATTTCATATTTTACTGGCAAAGACATGAAATCGAATGAATTTGCATGAATTATTCAAATATGTTTTATAAAATAGTTCTACCAGATTAGACTATAAATATGGGACTAATATATATTTATGAAATGAAATAGATAAGATTTCATGTGCATATTTTTCAAATTTATTTATTATTTTTTGGATGTAAATCATGCAAATTGAGGCTTCTTTGCAAAGATAAAGATATGGATCTTTGGATGAAAAAAAAAATTAATTGCCTCAAGGAAATCTCTGCCAAGTGTGACATTTGTATTAAAAGAAATTAAGCATTCACCCGCTTAACAAGACTTTTTAAACTCAGAAACTGATAATCAGCAACAACAAAATACCAAGTAATAACATGCAGACCTTTGTCGTGCCTCCGTCATTGTCACTAAAGCAACTGGTTCAAGGGTGTTTCATTGATGAATATGTCTTCAAGCTGTATCATTTGCGACATAAAGAAAGAAAAAAACATTGTCAACGTCTGTTAATATGAATCAAAATGAACTATTTTTTTTCATTATCACTGGGCAAGAGTCCATTTTTATTTTTTGTTGGTGAATAAGACAGATACACTGTAGTTGCATTTATTTTTATGTATTTAATGATTTATTTATCTTTTATTTATTTTGTCTTTACGTTTTGACACATATGGGCACATTAGACAAGGATCAATTGTCCGAACCGGTGCAGAGCAGAGAGACGAACTGGCAAATGCGGAAAGTATCATGCTGATGCTCTTTAGAAGAAGGACGTTTGTTGTGTTTTTTTTTTCTTTCTTTGCTAGTAAGTTAACAATGCTATGTCAAACACCAGAATAGAAAAGAACACGTTCAGATCACCCTTCTCCCGAAGGACGGGCATCAGAAAATAACTTCGTCACAAAGACTTGTGCAGTATATAATTTTGTATATAGCTTTCAAGAGACATAAAGTCAACACTTTTGTGGCCGTTTCACCATATGGATAGTACAAAACTGCTCTGTGTCATATTTACTCTACAGCTTTTGGTCTCTGAAGAAATTTTCGTGGCGAAAGACTCAGGGACGTTATCACAGTTGATACTGGCACGTTTAAGATGGGGCAAACGACACAGAAACTCAGCAAGGTTTGTTGCCCCTGTCTCTGTAATCCGATCTCTGTTAAGTTGAACCGAGAGTTCGCGGATCTGTAACAAACAAACAAACAAAAACATACAAAGAAACATAACAAATATACACTCAGCAAAAAAGAAAAGAAAGAAAGACATTTTGTCAAGCTTATATTTCTCATATAATATTTGCCTAAAAAGTGAAGAAGTTGTACACAATTACTCAAGATGATTTAATTGGCCATCAACCCGGTAGGTCAAAAAAGCCTAAAAACCTTTACGCATGACTGAACACTTTTGCTTTTCTCTTCCAGGGCACAAAAATGAAAATTGCAAAACTTAGCAAGTTGTCATTCATACATAGGCGTTCTTCCATATAACAATGACAACAAACAACAAAATTCACACAAAGAGCAACATGAATTAAGTTGCAAAAATTACCTATGATCTGCATATCTGTAAAACCTCAAAGATCAATGAAGCCTAAAAGTAGTGGAGAAAAATGACGAATTTGCTGCCAAATCAAGTTCAAATGAAATATTAAAGAGAAGCAATAATCAAAAGAAATTAAGGTGTTTCATTTTTCAAATTAGAAAATTGGCAATGTTTGTTTGTTTGCTTGTCTTATAAATTCTTAAGAAAGATAAAAGGATTAGATAAAAAAAAATATCTAACAATGTTTATGCATATAACTCCCTATATCCTTTGTGACCCTGCAACACAAAACAAACAAAAAGTCACCACACATGGATTTTTAGTTAAGGACAGATACCTAAAAGAGCAGACTCTAACCTTTAAAATGATGTATAACTCAATTCAAATGGACACTCCTAACCTATCTAAATAATGGAAAGAAAGCGCTCACTCTGGAAAAAATGCGAACCGAGAAAAGAGGCTCTGAAGTACAGGGTCTATCTGTTTATTCAAGCGTTTAATCTTTACCAAAGTGTGCTAGCATTGCGATGAATGGGACAAAAAACAGGTTGTACACCACTGGAGCAACAACAATGAAGAAATTATCAGATTAAATTGAAATTGAGAACGCATTATTAAAACATTCTGCCCATGATTAATGCCAACATTAAAATTCAGTGTTTTCCTTTCAAAAGTTATCAGACTTAAAAGTGAAGAGTTTGCAAAGGGTTATCAAGAAATGAAAAGGGGCCTCGATAAGACATACCTGATCTCACTACTCTACAAAAAAAAGGGTTGTAGAAAAACTACAAAAAAAAAAAAATCACTTTCCCATTCATTTTATGATCCCAAACTCAAAAATAATGTAAAAGTATAGCTCTTTCAGCAAATATGGAAAATTCTAAATTGACTTGGTTGACGCGGTTCACCTTTCTTGCTTCCTTACGTGAAAACAAGAAGTGCGACTTTTTGTTCGTTTTGTGATGCACGGTCACATTTGAAGTTTGAGTTGGCAGAAAATTTTTATTTTCCCATTTTTGTTTCCGATTTTGTTTTTTGTTAGAGGTTATAAAGAGATAGAGAAAAACAATATTTTGCTATTTCATCCATGTCTCTCATTGTGTAAAACTGGTCTTTGGTTGTCCCTGTTTTTGTTTTTGTGCTTTGGAGGACAAAAACGAATGTGCTCACTCACGCGTAAAATTTCATTTTGTCTTTACCCACTAGCTTGCTAGGCAATTAAATTACCTTAGGTATGAAATATAATACATCGATTTTTCGATGTAAAGATATGAACTCAAAAAAGTGCTTACTTTCATTCTTTTTTTGCTGAATGTAGAAAAAGGTAATTCTTCTACCATCGGGACATCATTCATGTATCAATGATTGCACGTGTTTACTTGGAAATCAATTCGGAAAAGAGCGGGGAGGTGACAGAAAAGCACAACTCATAACTTACAGACAAAAACAACAATACACAAACAAATGAGCAAGAACAAAATTAACGAATGTCAAATTAAAACGGTGCTACATCACTTTATAACTTCTCCAGGGCAGCGGCAGGTTCGGGACAGTACTACTGTCCTAGTTAGTTTGTTTTTTGGTTTCTGCTGGTCAGTTTATGACTAAAGCTATCCTACCTCTAAGTTTGCAGTTTCCATGTGTGTGTGTGTGTGTGTGCGCGTGTGTGTGTGTGTGTGTTAGTTAATTTGTTTCAGGTTATAAGGCTATTATTTTTATCTCACTTTTCTTAACTTGGATTGGGAGTTTCGTGAATTTGAAAATGAAGTATGAGGCTGAAAATAAAAGATCTAACTTAAACAGAAAGCTACGATTGAGCAAACGAAGACGACAATAAACACAATGGGTTGCGTAAGGGGTTACAATTTTACTAGAGTAATCTGACCCATTACACATACTTCGATTAACCACGTAATATTTGCCAGTGCAACGTTTGGTTGGTTTTAAAATGAGCGATGACATTATTGTTCTTATTGATATTAATGTAAACTATTGATGTGTGCTGGAGTGGATTCATTGCCTACCTCTGTTTTTGGAAAAAGTTGCCCGTGAAATGCCGTCCTGTTTCATTTTTTTCACGTTACCGACAATCCACCAGTATGTGAACTTGTATGCCAAACCCCACAACAAGAGCTAATGTATACAAGTAGATAGCATAAATGAATTAATTTCTTATTCTTTAACCTGTAGTGCCAGGGGCACTTTATCCATTAGAAAAACACGTTACAATCACAGCAAATCTACGTTATGTTTGAATACTATTTAAAGAGCTAATCCTTTTTTTCGAAAATGTGACCTTATTAATACGGGTCAATGCTTTTCACATGCCTACAGAGCACATTAAATATGCTCTGTAAGCATATGTGATCCTGCACCACAAAACAAACAAAAAGTCGCCAGACATGAAATTTCAGTTAAGAGCAGATTCTGAAAGATCAGACTTTAAGCTTTAAAATGATGTATAACTCAAATCAAATGGACTCTCCTAACCTATCTAAATATTGGAAAGAAAGCACACATTCAGGAAAAGTGTGAACTGAGAAAAGAGGCTCTGAAGTACAGTGTCTATTCACGCGCTTAATCTTTACCAAGCTGTGCTTGCTGGGTCAAAATGGGACAAAAACAGGATGTAAACCACTAGAGTAACAACAATGAAGTGATTATCAAATCAAAGCGAAATTGAGCATGTCTTATCAACACACTCTGTCCTTAATCAATGCCAACTTTCAAAGCAGTAGCATCATCCTTTCAAAAGTTATAGGAGTTGAAAGTGAAGAGTGAGTACAAAGTTTTTAAGAAATGAAAGAGGACTCTAAAGACACACTCAATCACACTATTCTGCCAAAAACAAATGTTCGAAATAAACTGCTATAAAACACACTTTCCTGCCTGTTTTAGGATTTCAAATTTTAGCATAATGTAGAAGAGGGCTTGTTCTTCCTGAAAATATGAAAAAGGCAAGATCAGCTCGTTTGACCTATTTCACCTATTTTCAGTCCTCACACGAAATCAGTGTGTGCGACTTTTTTTTTTTTCGTTTTGTGATGCACGGTCACATCTGTAAAGCGTTGACCCGTATTCAGAGAGGATAACCGGGGTAATCACTTATGCAGTTCCGGCAGTATGTGGCTTCACAGAAAATGTTTACAAAATTGATGCTATATTCAACCTGACCAAGCTCAGCACCCGCTATAAAAACGATTACGTCTACCCCAGCGTCATAGGATTCACCGCGTTGGTCAACGTTTTCAGAAGGGCGCTATATTGTCATTATGTATACTAGGTTTTTCAAAAAACATTTCCCACTTTTGATCATAAATATTTCAAAAACTTTTCATTCGATAAAACTGTCATTGATATGAGTAATAGCTTTATAGTGTACAATTTGGTTGGAGGTGATTTGCACGTGAAAGCATAAATCAGTTTCATTAAATCTAAGATTGATTTTGAAGTAAGGTTTCAGATTTTGGTCAAATTTTAACCCTCTGTACAAAAATTGAACTACGCACAGACACCAATGATGTGTATGTGAGTGTGTGCTGACAATGGCCCTGAACAATGGACATGCCTGAACCACCTGTTGACTAGGCGTCAGTCTGGCGCTCCCTGGCACATGAATGCTTAATCAATAATTCATGTGTATTGCCCTGGGCACTGCTTGTCTGAATTCATGCACAGTAAAGTGCTTGCAAACACCACATTTCATTTAAGCTGGCAATCATTTTCAAATTTTGCTTCTGACATATCACTAAATTTGGGATATAAATAAGCATGAATGATCTAAAATTCCTCATTTTAATACAACTGTCAACTAATTAAACAGTCTGACATATTTTTCGCTTTTTCGATAAAAAGAGATCATTTTTGGTAAAGAGTTCAGCAGCATTTATTATTTGGGTGATTTGTTTCAGAGTAGATTTATTTAACGCTCCATATACACAAGTGTATATACACTCGAATTGATTTTCTTTACTTACTGTCACCACGTTTACGATGGAACAGAAGGTATTCATTGTAATTTTGTTTTTCAGAAGTAGGGAGAGCACTGACGCGACTCAACAACAGTATCGACAGGCGTTTGACTGTACACAGATACTGCCAGAGGCTGAATAAAGACTAGCTGTGATAGTGGAATTTCTCATGAATGAATAATGAAGCATTCAAACCCTGGCCATTGTTCAGGACCATTGTCAGGGTGTTAACCACACACTCCCATACACACCCATTGACCCCTGTGCAAAGTGAAATTTTGTACAGAGGGTTGAAAATAGAGTAAAGTCTGGAACCTAACTGTGAAATTAATCATGGATTTCATGAAACTTATTTATGCTTTCCTATTTAAACCATCTTCAACCAAATTGTACACTATTCAGCTATCACTCATATCAATGATAGTGTAATCTGATATGTAGTTTTTGAATTATTAAGAATCAAAAGTGGGAAATGTTTTTTGAAACACCTAGTATATACAACATGACGCACGTGTTCATTTTGCACAGTACCTGTTAAAGATAACCTACCTTGCAGGAAGCCGCCATTTTTGCGGCTGTTGAGAAGAAATTATATTCCTGCAAGTAGTAGCATTCCATACTGAAGCTCGAAAGACGTGGCATGGTACACACACATTGGGCGATATCTGTTTCCACAGAGGACGTATAGAGTCCTGCATTGGCATTCCAGTCATTGGTGATAAACGTCAGATTTTGTATCTGTAGAATATGATGAAACGAACCAACCAAATGTCGGTCAAATTAGAACAAAATCATTTTTGATTATAAGTTCCAAAACCAAAGCTAGTGAAAACTTGTGGAACATACCATAGAACAGTGACAGGCATTCAGAACATAATTATTATACAAGAGCATCACAAAACGCTTCGTCACATTAAGATGATTATCATAAAATGCGAAGCTTACTCTTTCTCTCGTTCACTCTCCCTCTCTCTCTATCTCGCTCTCTCTTTCTTGTCTTCTCTCTCAGACACTATTTCTCCCTTCCCAAGGCATTTCAATAAAGCCAATAAACTGTTGTGTACAGTGCATCTTTCAGCACTGACGATTTCAAGGCACATGAAGAGAAAACTTTCATCAAGAGAAAAAGAAGGTATATATATAGTGCAGGAACAAAGGTGTACCAATCTTAAGCGTCGACAGGTAAGTAATCTACAAACATTTAAGGAATCTAGACACACTGACTCCCCCTCCCTCCCCCCCCCCCCCCAGCCGCGTGTTGTTTTTTTTTTTTTAGACGGCACAGATTGGGGAAACTAAAAATCTATCGGGGACCCTATCCCTAAACCTAACCCTAATCCTAATCCTAACCCTAACCATCAAACCCTAACCCTAACCCTAACCCTAAACCTAACCATAACCAAAAACCCTAACCCAACGTTTTTCCCATAGGTTTAACACGCGCCATACCCCAATCTGTGCCGTCTTAAAAAAAAAAAAAACACACACAAAAAAAAAAACGCTACCCGGAAAACCACCAACCGGAAAATTACCACCCGGATTATAACACCGTAAATAACCCCCCCCCCTCCCCCGAAAACTACCCCCTGGATAACTACCACCCGGGCGATTGTCCCTCCCCCTGTAAATCTTACTCTTAATAGAAAGAATAATTATTATTACTACAGAAAACGAAGTTCTTTGTATAATTAATTTGTCAGGAATCACGGAGATGCCGTGCTCACGGTTTAATGAAAACAACATCGTTTATATTCAGAACGATATATATATATATATATATATATATATATATATATATATATATATATATAACACAGTGCTTATATAGCGTATATCACTACCGTGGTGTCTCTATGCGCTTTTAGGAGAGGGATGAAGTAGAAAGAGGAAATGCAGTGTACAATATGTGTACCATAAATGCAGAACCAAACTCATTCATAATACTTTTTGAACAGAAATGTCTTGAGAGCAGTTTTAAACTTTAACACTGTGGGAGCTTCTTTTATATAACACGGAACAGCGTTCCACAGTGTGGGAGCAGCATGGGCAAAAGAAAATTTTTTCTGAGTTGATCTTAAATTACGAGAGGGAGCGTACCTGACCAAGAACTTACTGAGATATTCTGGTGCCATTGAATGGCGGCACTGATAAGTCAGTAACAGTATCTTGAAAACTATACGTGACTGAACAGGAAGCCAATGGAGCTGTTTCAAAATGGGGGTTATGTGAGAATTCTTCTTTGTGCGGGTGATCAATCTTGCAGCTGCATTATGAATTGCCTGGAGTTTATGTAACTGTGAGTCGGAGATATACTACAACAAACTGTTACAATAGTCTAAATGACATAATAACAAAAGCCTGAACAAGCTTCTTAGTGGTCTTAACATCCAAAAACTGACGAACCTTTCCAAACTTATATAAAGCGAAGGATGCTGATTTACATTTCTCTGAAACAAATTTGTCCATGACCATATTCTCATCGAATATCACACCAAGGTTTTTGGCTGTTTTACCAGGTACAATGGAAGTACTGTCAATCTTTATAGCAGGAAGTTCCATTCTTCTGCGAAATCGAGATGTAAGGTGTAAGATCTCAGTTTTTCCATCATTCAGTTTAAGACCATTTTGGATTGACCATAGTTTAATCTCTCTGATACAACATTCTACTCGAGAGATTGCATCCTGCATGTTACAAGGGTGAAATGAAATGAACGATGTATGAACATGGTGAGATAAAAGATGTCACGTACCTTCAAAAGTCAGTCAGCATTGGTTTGAAAAACAAAAATGTGAACATAAAATTTTCACCGTATTTCTACGCTTTAAGTCTTTGTCAAATGCAAAATATCAGTCAAAAGTAAACCAACCCAGACATTTCTTAAAGGGAAATTAAAGTTACTAGGTTTTGAGATGACATGAAAAAAAAAAATGGTTTCTAAGATCACCCTGGTGTGTTCTAAAGGAACGAGTGTCATGAGGTGCGAAAATTGGCAATTGTGCATCATTCAAAATTCTCGCCCATCTAGATGTTTATATAATATATACTTACAAATCATAAGCCATAATCGCGCTTGTGACAAAACAAAGCTAAAGTTTGAGGCAGATAATGTCGAGATTATGTAAGGTATGAAATTTCATCTGCATCCATACAAGAAAGAGAGAGAGAGAGAGAGAGAGAGAGAGAAGAAATGTTAAGCCGACTAGTATTCCTCCGCCATAATGCATGGTTATCCCAAGTACGTTTTGACAATCTGCCAAAGTGCATTGCATGTACATAACGCGTTTAATGTGAAATTCCAGCATGAATTCGATTAATTTAACGAAAAAAAAAAATACTGAGATGGCTGTAAAGACAATTCATAACTTTTCTCAACGCACGTAAATTCAAACAGAATAGGAAACTCCATATTAATCAACAAAACTTTTTAGATTTGCTGTTTTCTTTCAAAGACAAAGAAAACCAGAGATACCAGAAAAAAAAAAATGTCTTCTACTGTTGCTATGGGTACTCAAACTAACAAGCGTACATGCACAAAGTCCTTTCCAAGCCAAAACTGTCTTTTGTTATCAAATTCTTGATAGTCCAAAGACCCATTTGCAGCAATACACGTGATTGCAGCTATTGCAACGACTTTGTAGGAATTGCAGTTAAAGATGGAAGACTGGGAACATTCTATATGTCAAAACGTAACACTGATCACTAAGTACAGAAAGAGTTTAAACTTTAGATGTTAGACCTACACGCTTTCATGGTAAAGGTCATTCCTGATAGGACCGTTTGACATGGCTACACAATGATAGAGGTGTTTTAGTAGGTATGCTAAAAATGGCAAGTTCTCGTAGAGTTGTAGACGTAACCTCTCTTTGATACGCCAATCATTCAGTAGTTGTTATTTAGCCTAGGCGACCTGACTATATTTGATCTATTTGCTTGCTTAAACAAAAGTCTAAGAAATACTTAACTGTCATGGTAACGGATCACTAAGTTTATACAATCTTATTAAATGACTAATATAGATACCAATGTGTGACCAAAATGCTGCCACGTGACCATGGTCACAAGGATGAGAAGCATTATACATGTATTTCAATAACATGACGTAAATAATACAAATCCTTACAATTTAGTAGAAACTACGTTAAACAATCCGCGTTATATCTGGATGGATGACGTAATAATTAAAAAACAAAACAAATGTAGGACCTAATGATGCGCACAACATACACAGAGATGATTATGCTTTTCATAAACTGTCGACACAAGATGTGCAACGTCACAATTCGTATACTATCAAACATGTTGAAAGTATGATTATTAAGATTAAATCTATTACAACTTACGTGACCCTACATCACAAAAGCAACAAAAAGTTGACAAACATAGATTTTTGGTTAAGGGTAAATTTTGAAAGAACAGACTCTAAGCTTTAGAAGGATGCATGGCTCAATCCAATCTAAGTATTAGAAAGAAAGCACACACTACAGAAAAGTGTGGACTGATAAAAGAGGCTGTGAACTACAAAGAGTCTATACAATTGTATTAAGGCACCACAGAAAAACCTAATAGAGAGATATCTTCGTCGCGACGATGTCGCATTGTGCATGATTGATGATTTGCATATGAGCAGGCGTCACGTGCATATGAATAAGCAACCGTGCATATGAATACACGTGCTTTCTATTCATACCTTTGTTTATTCGTCCCGACGATAAGCGACGATAGAGAAAGGATTCCCTTTCACTAATCGTCGCTCTTCGTCCCGACTTACTAGCTATTTTCAAAGTTCGGCTTCTATAGTGCCTTGCGTTTCTTTTGTTAAAAACGTCGCATATCGTTCCCGACGAATCATTGTTCAACCGTCGGGAGACGTTCTGGCTATATGGCTTCGTTTCAATGCCGTTCGCGTTCAAGTTTATGTTTTGTTCAGCTTTACTTGTCACAGCATAAAGCCCGTTATCCGTGTGAT
Source organism: Diadema setosum (assembly GCF_964275005.1). Lineage (NCBI taxonomy): Eukaryota > Metazoa > Echinodermata > Echinoidea > Diadematoida > Diadematidae > Diadema > Diadema setosum. Next base: position 31,381,256 of record NC_092687.1, read on the forward strand.
CTAAAACGTCGCATATCGTCCCGACGAATTACCATTACTGTACCACCGAAATTCCGTCTCTGTTCCATCGTCGAGCAACGTCGAAAACGCGTGGCTACAGCTAATCCGCTGGGTGATATGATTCGCAATGCCGAGTACGATAATGAATGGGAAGATATGTGTTTTCACGAGAAAAAAAAAGTATTCTCGCTGCTATAGATAATTGTGAATAACAGGCTGACTTTCCGTCTTTTGTGCAAATGGTAGTTACGGTGATGTGAAAGGAGACTTGACCGCAGTCGATAGACATTGAATATGCATTATCTTGTCTTTACGCGTAGGAAACACGGCGGAGAGATTTTGTCCGGTTTACAAACGAAAACTTGACCATCGTTGCAAAACTTATTTGATGGTCGCCGTTCGTTGTCAAACTCCGACAACTTCTGTCATATTTTTTTTGCTGTAGAATACATTGATTTTTTTTTAATTTGACACAACATTGAATCAAATATTTGTATTTTAACAACGTGTTTACCTATCTATTCTGTTGCGGCATTTATTTCAACTGGTCGTCGGCCTTCGCGTGGTTGTAATCATTGTTAACATTTAAGTCGTCTTGTAAAATTTTAGAGCGGGCGGAGAGATTCTGTCCAGCGTTCAAACGGGAATTCGACTGCAGAACTTGTTTCAGCTGTCAATCCCTGCTGACTGTTCTCATTCTTTGTTATGCTAAAAAAGGGATATTGATTTCATGTTGTCAACAGACCAAAAATGTCAGCTGCATTCGCCTTTTAACCTTACTGTAAAGGCGGATTTTTTTTCACCCACTTTGCGCAACCAGAAACTAGCGCAAAAAGAAAATTTTGCGAATGTTTTCACTTGCCATTATGTTTCAGGAGATGATATCTTGGTTTCGGTAAAATACGAAACTCTCTTTCACGGCCAAGTGCGAAGAATTGGTCACTAAGATGGTTGATGGTAGCTACGACGACTTGAAAGGAAACTTGACTGTTATCGAATTAATTGTTAAGCTTCAGGTGGAGAGATTTTGTCCGACTTCCAAACGGGAACGAGACTAACATTCTTATACTTATTTCAGCTGGTTGTCTTTCGTTGTTAAACTCCGTTGACTTCTGTCATTTTTGTAGCTGCATAGAATACATTGATTTCTGTGTTCTTTGACACATCATTGAATCAAATCTGTGTATTTTAATACCAGGTTTACCTTTTTACTTTGTTGCGGCATTTACTTCAACTGGTCGTCGGCCTTCGTCATGGTTGCAATATAATTGTTAAAATTTATGTGGTCCTGTAAAATTTTAGAGCGGGATGAGAGATTCCGTCCAGTTTTCGAACGGGAATTCGACTGAAGAACTTGTTTCAGCTGTCCATCCCGCTTTTGTCGATCCCTGTTAACTGTTCTTATTGTTTGTTATTCTTAGAAAAAGAAACAATACAAAGAAAAAAATTATTTCATGTTGTCAACATACCATAGAATGTCATCTGCGTTCGCCTTCTAACTTTACTGTAAAGGCGGATTTTTTTTTTGGCCCACTTTCCGCAACCAGAAACTAACACCAAACGAAAATTATGCAAATGTTTTCACTTGCCATTATGTTTCGGGAGATGATGTCTTCGGGAACACACACACGGCTCCATCCGGGATGAGAAATTCGTGTATATTTTGCCAATACAAGCTCAGAAAGTCAATGAAATTTGCTCACATCTTCACCCATCAGTACAGCCAATCGACTCCTCTAGTAGGTTTATATCGCATGGGAATCTTCAAGTGACCCACACACATCATCTTGCTGTTTTTTTTGTTTTTTTTTTTTTGGGGGGGGGGTGGATTTGTCTTAGTTTGTTTTGCTTTGTTTATGTTGTTATGTTCCCGCAAAATGAGATTTTGCAACAAAGAGATATGATGTCGACAAGCAGATGCGTATGTAATCTGCTGTAGATTTTCTGGTGTGCTTGTTACATATTACTTAGCTCTGGAAGCATGTCGCCCAAGAATGATAAAGTATCAAAAGAAAAAGCAAATGTAATGTGTCAACTTTTTGGGGATATCCGCGTAAACACCGCGAAGGGACCAAGTTGCATCCGTGCTCTTCCTTGATATCCGTGTCAGCTCCGTATCGTTTCCGCTGTGGTCCGCGTTCATTCCTTGTCTGTCAGTGTAGGCACCGTACTTATCCCTGTAGCTTCCATTTGTCCGTGTAGACAACCAGTTGGGACTGTATTCACACTGGCATTGAAAGGAAAATTGATATTTTGCATGCTGGAACACCACGGATGACGATCCGTGGTCATCCGTGAAGCAATCCATGAAAGTGTAAAAAGGGGCTTGTGATGATATTAAAAGATGGTAGCTACGAGTTGTAAGGAAACTTGACTGTTAGTGATATAATATTGTTTGGCATCAGGTGGTGAGATTTTGTCCGACTTCCAAACGGGAACTAGACTAACATTCTAACTCTTATTTCAGCTGGTCGTCGTTCTTTGTCAAACTCCGTTAACTTCTGTCATTTTTGTTGCTGTAGAATACATTGATATTTGTGTTCTTTGACACACCATTGAATCAAATCTTTGTATTTTAACACCGGGTTTGCCTTTTTATTCTGCTGCGGCATTTACTTCAACTGGTCTTCGGCCTTCGTGATGGTTGTAATATAATTGCTAAAAGTTATGTCGTCCTGTAATACTTAAGAGCTGGAGGAGAGATTCTGTCCAGCTTTCAAACGGGAATTCGACTGCAGAACTTGTTTCAGCTGTCCTTTTCCGGCTGAGTGCGAAGAAATGGTCGCCAAGAAGGTTGATGGTAGCTACAACGAGTTGTAAAGAAACTTGACTGTTATTGATATAACAATATATTGTTAAGCTTCAGGTGGATAGATTTCTCCGATTTCCAATGGTTTGTTTCATTTAACCCGTTCCTTCCGCAATTCTCTGAGTGCCTTTAATGCCCCCAAACGAGATTCTTTTCGCCCGTCGACAGAGAGGCACACAGGTTGGTAATCAAGCTGTGTGAAGGCAGTCAAGCGGTTTATTGTGTCCCCCTTTCTACGGTCAACTACATGTGCCCGTGAACAATGGAAATATCGATCGGGTGCGAGGTATGAATAGAGCGTGCGCTGATGAGCTCTCAGAATCTTTTGTTCTACACAAAACCAGGTACCTGAATGAGGTGACTGGGGTCAGCGAAACCGCATTTCTAACTGATCTCAGCCTTGATCATTATGTACATATTTGTACGAGTTTACAGTAGATCAAGCAAAAAAATAAATCAGGAAAAGGTACACAATACTGTAGAACCCCCTTTTTTAACAGCAGGAAAACAAATCCTGATAGAACAAACTCTGATCTTTTTATCAAACCCACTTTCCTGAGCATTTTAACACACAGAAACATGAATTTAGGCCACTGAAGCAGGCACCCTTGTCTTCATTTCGAGAACCTGGTAAACCAGGTTCCCGCATATCAGTTGCTCCCACGGGAACCTGGTAAACCAGGTTCCCGTAAGGAACGGGTTAACATATTAAAGATATTTTCTTTCAGTTACATGCATTCTTTCAAACGTTGGGGTAAGTTTACAATTATGAATGAGTATCTTATGTTTTGAATTGCACCATGTGCCCATTTCTATGCAAGAGCCAAATTTTCCTTTTCTTGAACTTGTTGGACACCTCAGAGTCTATGTAGAATAGTTATTTCAGGCTAGAGAGGCGCATCAATTTTGACCTTTGTGTTTGAAAGGCTATTGTCATCTTAAAGACGACTTATAATGTCGCTCAAATCGACTGAATGGAGCAAGCCCTCTTACGATGCATGCTCGGATCTACAAAGACTTTATGGTCTAGTGCTCCGACATACCCAACAAAGAGACGGGACGAAAAGCATCGGTGTCTGTTTTCTCTGTTCTGTCCTCACCCTTTCCTCTATTCTTCTATCAACCCTCCTCTTACATGATATCCCCGAGACTTCACCGGCGTCGGCGGGCGGGTCCTCTACCTGCTTGCCGACGGGAACGGCGTAACCCCGCATGTCGGTGCAGGAGTATAGGCAGGCGATATCTTTTCTTAAAACGTGTCCCCTTTCTTTCTCTGTAAATATCTCGTTTGTAAATATATATATATGGGTGAAAACGTTGAACGATGTACAATTGGGCAAATCAGGGGTCAAAATTGAAAAACGTGACTCACTGATATAAATATATCTCAGTCAAATGTCATTGATATCAGCTTTCTTGCAAACCCGATTATACTGGGATATCTCCAAGGGTGTTGTTTTTATTCAAGGCTAGCTAGAACTGTGACATATTGGCAAACGTCTCTGACTAAAATAAACATTGTTTTAGTGAAAATTAAAATGAAGGGTAGAAAAACATTCAAATGAAAATATTTTCATCTTGTTCATGCTTTTGAAGACTGTGTTAATTTGTTCTTAAAATATTTTTTACCTCCTGTGAAGTTTACAAAAGCTAATACACACGGAAGTTAAAGTAAAAGTGGAGTTTTTGTCATTTCAGCAGAGATTTTTATATTCTTATCTTCACTTTCATCTCATTTGAACAAAACATATAGCAGGGGTCTCATTTGTTTAAATGTTAATGTTCAGTAGATACTAATAATGAATTGAGTGCATTTTGTTTGGTCAAATCCCCATAAAAGCCCTTTACAGATGCTGAAAGTAAACCATGTTTTGATCAGAGACGTTCAGGTTTCACTCATTGACGTTCCTCAGACATAGATAATAAAAACGATGTCCTTTGATCCATAATTACGAGGTTTGTGAACAAACATTATTCTTTTATTAAACATATGTTTATCCTTTGTCAACAATTCAGAATGGTAATTTCAACTTGAATTATTTTTCATAACAACCGATTGTAACTCAAACCTCCAAACTGTAAGAGGAATTTCGATTTCTACACCAAAAAGCAACAACAAACCTGTCGTTGTTATATTATTTATATCTTACAACACTTTTGAATGACAGACAAATAAAAAATACATGAAATACTTGCAATTTTGACTACCTTAGCTAAATTGTTTGTTTATATCAGAGACATTTGCTTTTCCATCAGGGACGTTTCGGCTGTAAGTTATCACTAGAATTAAACACCAAACTCCCTATTTTAAAAGATACTCATAACTCAACATTCCACATTCATTGAGAAATCATTCACCTAGGCATATATGTCAAGAATTGTTTTTGTTTATGATGACCACTACTTTGTATTTCACCTTCCGGTGTATACGAAGGTGTGCCCACATGCTATCAACATTGTATATGTTTCTTTCAAATGTAGTCCAAATCTATAACAAAGGTAAACACGAATTTACTGATACTATTTTTGATTTGACCACTATACCTCAAATATGATTGTATGTGTATACCAGACCAGTTCGGATTTTTATTAGGGACCGTACCTGGGCCACTGTTATGTCGTCTCAGAAAGCTGTAATTAACCTATACTCATCCTAGAAGCATCAAATTCCGCTGTGCTTTTTTTTGTATACTATGGCATATATAAATTGTAAACACCAAACTAAAAAAAAATATCAACGGTGTGGTACAGCAAACGTTTGACCAAAAATTAAATGAAAACCTCTTTCAAGAGGTTGACAATGATAACATTACAATATCACATTTCACCTGTCACATCTGTAGGGGATTATCAATCCTTCTTTTTACTCGAAGGCGATACATAGCCTAAGTAGTGTGTAGAGGAAACTAAGTAAAGGGACATTTTTAATAGACATTTTCTTGTGTCATCATAGATGTTAGTATTTTACCTTTTCTCATGTATTTGGCTTACAAACCTCAAAAATAATACCCCTAGAACATCTCACCTTACTTCTAAGAGAAAAGGAGTCATTACAGGGGAAATTCAGCCTAAATGTGAGCTAGCCGCTGATAAGAAAGAATAAAATCTTACGGGCTCAAGAAAAAAAAAATAATGAAGTTATGACATTTTGAAGTTTTTGAAATTTTTCAGGAAACAGCTTTTGAACGGTCATTATGAATATGCTAATGGCAAATTGAGCTTGTCATTCCCTCACAACTTGCAATAATGTTTGCACATAAACTTTTGAAATTTTCAGTTTTTCATTCAAACATAATTATGCCCGAGGCTCTAATCCGAGTATATCTAACTGATTACTATTCTGAATGTAATCAACCAGAAATAGCATCATGTTTCAGATTTCAAAGACAGGAATATTGAATTTTCGTTATTTTTTGTACACGATCAATGGAAAATTGTGAGGTTATGACATGGTTAGCTCACTCATGTGCATATTCTTATCAACTGTACGAGAACTTGTTTGCAGAAATTAGCAAAACTTCAAAAAGGCAGTTAATTAAGGGTGCAATTAAGCACAATTAAGGGTGCAAGTATGCACCGCAGGTGTGCTGCTATTGTTACAAATTAGGTGCAAATTTGAACATTTATTTCTTAGCGTGTAAGCCTCAGATTTTACAGCTTCAAAAGCAAACGTAGTGATGTGCATTAAAAACAGAGTCCGCATTATAACATTGAATTGTATTTCCCCTCCACTTGGTATTCCATGTCCTCAATTAGTGCATGGTACCGACTGCGTCGCTTGCTACCTGAAACAGGGGTTGGGATAGTCATTATTTTGTAAACAGATGGCACCTCCAAGATGTCCGACCGGTCTTGCCAGTACCACGGCCGTTGTCTGGAACTTGTAGGCTCCATGAACATGACTGAGCCTAAAGATCCTGAGCAGGACGAAATTCTAATATTCGGAGCATGTAAAATCCATCCGGTCTTTCCATCTTGGTGTAAGAAAAAAAAGATAGAGTTAAAATGGTATTAAAATAAATTTATCACGCACTGGAAGAACAATGCACGCACAAATGAACGTCTCTGATCAAAACTATAAAATCAACATTGTTTTTAGATTGCGTAAATTACCTAGAACGATATATGTATACAAGGGCCATATACTGTGGAATAATGAAAGATCTATTCCTTATTGTAGTAGCTGAAAATGTGTATTTGTTCAATGTAACGTCTCTGACATAAACATCTTTGCTTATCAGTACTTAATGGGTTTGATTTTTACAAGATATTGGCATTATTATTTGGATTGAGGAACCAATGTGCTACAAACATAGGCACCAATTCGCCATGGTGGGTCATTGATATTGGTTTGAGAGCAGATCCTATTTGTTCAGAGAACGTCTCTGACCTAAACCCGTTTTTCTTACATTTCTGCCTCTCTCACAAAAAAAAAAAATACGTAAACTAAAGTAACTACTACATAATAATCATAGACTATTGACCTATTACTAGTAAAAAAAAAAAAAAAAAAAACATATTTTCTGTCCTGACAATGTGCTTACACTTTCTCAATCAACAGAAAATCTTAAATTTGAAACTCGTTTACATATTTTCAACATCTTTCAGGAAGCTTCATTTTTCTTAATATTACAACACGCCCGTGTTAACTTGGTTCTACTTGTTCCTATTATACTAACTGAGCCCATCCAGACATACATTTACTTTAATGTTCTCATAATTTGTATAGTGGATGTCTTTATTTCATAAAACAGTAATTTTCAGAGACGTTTTTCATTTTGCTCAGAGACGTGCGGTCTTTGATTTTCGTGCAGATTCTTACATATTCACTGTCTATCCTTTTTTAATTTACCTCTAATCCAAAGATTAAAATACATTATTTCACAAATGATACTGATTGGCAAATCTACGGAATAATAATTCTAATAAATCGGCACAAACACCAGGAAGGTTTTTGTTATTACTCACATTTTCAAGATTTGTGGGCATATCTGTCGTTGAACTGTGCTGACTCGATTCCAGGATGGCTCGTCAGTGCGTAAAATAAGCACGCAAATAAAGTATCATGCAGTGCGAAAGTGTCAGATGAGGGAATATCCCTTCAGAGACTTTCAATCAGGGACATTCGTTTTGATCAGAGACATTCGCCAATTCGGGTTTTCAACCAGAACTCTTTTTTGTGGACAATATGCTACTAAAGTTGCCAATCATCATAGTCGCCTGGCTCACACTTACATACTGATAACCACTTTTTATCTCAAGCATAATCCACTTTCATTAATGACAACATTATACAACTGAACATCTCTGATGGTTATTCAGTATAATTTTCTTTAATGAGCCACCACACGATTATTTCACACAGCTCACTCACAAATTTTGATGGAATGGCAGTATGGATAAGCCGATAAATGAATATGGCCTTACATGTTTTCATAGTCATCCTGAATTTTTGGCGTCAAGGAAAAGATAATTCATTCAGAGACGTTCTTTTTCAGACATAAGTGAATTCAACGTTTCCTGATAAGATAAATAATATACACGTTCGTGGCAGAAGTACTTGATTAAATAGTTGAAGTGTGTGGGCTTACTCACAAGGAAAAACAAAGCTGTAGAATTGCATTAGAACAAAAATTAAGACGTGTGATTCTGGGATTTTTTCCCAAAATATGCATTTTTGTCAATTTTTTCAGCTTCAAGGCACTATTTTTTTTTTTTAAAGAAAATGCAGTAAGAACACTACAAAGTATATATTTTCTGAAAGGTACAACCCTCTACCAAATGATACCTAAAACCATGAAAAACACCCCCAGGTGACAATTTTACAAGGGTTTGAATATCGAAAAGCCCGAAAATGGCCAATATTATATACATCGTTCAACGTTTTCACCCATATATATATAAATTTAAATTATACGTAATCATAGCCTCAATAAACGAAATTCACACGACAGGTACATAACCTAATGATAATTATACCGGTCAAGTTCGTATATTGGTAAAGTCCAACAACTTTTATGGTCAATGTTTAATGGCCATTGAGCACTGTACATATAACCGTAATGTCTTCTCAATTACTTTCCACACATTTAAGCTACGACCACCGTAAGATACCGGTGATGGTGTTTTATCATATGGGTTTAAGTAATCATGTATATTCAATTCAATTTAGTTAAAAAGTTTATTTCATTTTTCGACAAAACATGTATGTCATTTCCTTTGATAACAGAATAAGGTAAGTAGAACATAGTGAAATGAAATGACTACAACAATTGAGGACTTATAGTAATCATTCATTGTATACCGGGAGTTCCCCCCCCCCAAAAAAAAAAAGCGGAACGGTGGATTTCAGTACCTTGCGTTCTAAAAGTGATATATTCATTTATATTATATATAATGATGTCAAAAGATATATAACTATTAGTCCGTAAGGTACTGAAAATTCACCGTTCCGCTTTTTTTTTTTTGGACACCCAGTATAAGTAAAGGAGTATATACGTGATTGCTACATTGATTATGATATATTTGTGATTAATAGTAATATTTGTACGTCAATAATAACCGTCATGTTAAAATACGGATATGAATCATGTTATCAACTGGTTTTAGAATTTACGAGACTACGAACGGGATGATGCATTATCATATCTGTTAAAATGTATACATTTATTTCCACACAAATACATTCATGCACAACGAAGCACTTCACGTTCAAAATATTTATTCACATGATTCTAATGACATAAGAATGCGCTCACCTATATCTTTTAGAACTCTTAATTATTAACAGTTTGACTTTCATTTATAACCTGTGATACACGAGAGTCGCAACCACCACGATGTTTATTCATTCATATGAAGATAAATGTATCGTCCAGTGACATGAATCTCTGATATTGATATTGACATCTATATTGATATTGATATTGATATTGATATTGATATTGATATTATGCGGCTGTGTAGTTTTAAGGTGTGTCATATTTATGTAGAGCTATTTATGTGATCTGTACTTATGTGTTTTATGCATGTACCCATGCAACTTGTATGCGTGCAAGCAGAAAAAAAAAGAAAATCCAGAATTGAACATAAAGTCAAATGGATTAAATAAATTAAATAAAAATCGCACACACATGAACACACACAGAATGTGTTAATGTGAATGAGAGAGAGAGAGAGAGAGAGAGAGAGTTGGATAGAGATAGTATATGTGACTCTGCACCTCAAAACAAACAAAAAGTCGCCAGGCATGAATTTTTAGTTAAGACCATATTCTGAAAGAGCAGACTTTAAGCTTTCAAATGATGTATTTGATTTGAGTTATGCATAATTTTAAAGCTTAAAGTCTGCTCTTTCAGAATATGGTCTTAACTAAAAATTCATGTCTGGTGACTTTTAGTTTGTTTTGAGGTGCAGGGTCACAAATGGACTCTCCTAACCTATCTAAATATTGGAAAGAAAGCAAAAACTCAGGAAAAGTGTGCCCTGAGAAAAGAGGCTCTGAAGTACAATGTCTACTTTAAGCGCTTAATCTTTACCAAACCGTGCTGGCTGTGCGATGAATGGGACAAAAAACAGGAAGTAAAACACCAGGGTAACAACAATGAAGGGATTATCAGATTAAACTGAAATTAAGCATGCCTCATTAGCACATTCTGTCCATAAGTGATGCCAACCTTCAAAGCAGTAGCATTATCTTTTCAAAAGTTATTAGAGTTGAAAGTGAAGAGTGTGGACAAGGTGTTTTAGAAATGAAAAAGGGATTCTAAAGACACACCCAATCACACTATTCTACCAAAAATGTTCGAGATAAACTGTTAAAAAACACACTTTCCTGCCCGTTTTATGACACCACATTTTGCATAATGTAAAAGAACATCCGCTCTTTCAGAAAATATGAAAAAGTCAAGTTCGGCTAGGTTGACCCATTTCACTTATTTTCAGTCCTCATGCAAAATCAGTGTGTGCGACTTTATGTTCGTTTTGAGGTGCACGGTCACATATATCTGTATGAATAAATATACATGTATATATATATATATATGTATATATATATATATATATATATATATATATATATATTTATATATATATATATATATATATATATATATTATAGTATTCCCAGGAAGAACACTAGCAGAAAACAGTATTGAAATGCAGATCATATCCAAGAAAAAAAAAACAGACATTATGATCATTTAATCCGTTAATAATTTATTTACTTGCCATTCTTCGAATATATCTTACTTGTTACAGTTACTTCATTTTATTTATATATATGTGTATATATGTTGTATGCTACAGATGGAGGGCATAACCATCAATGAAACGCCGTTAAAGCAGTTGCTCAATGACAAGTAAGAAGACACTAGACAGGTAAACTGTATTCCTAAGTATATTTTTCTTATTGGACCTGGTGGATCGGTTATAAAACTTCAAGTATTAACAGGCCTACTATGTTCGAAATGTATCATTGATATAGGAATCTGCTTATGAAATATACCAAACATCGTTTCATATTCTTATTTCCTATTGAGATATGTTGTATGTATTGATATATATATATATATATATATATATATATATATATATATATATATATAATTATTTAGCTACAAAACAAAGGACGACTGCCACGGGAAAAAATTGAAACGGAAACTGTAAACACCTGTCACTGCAACAACCATGAAAAGAGAGGAACCTAAAAACAAACGAAAGACTCAAGGATAGAACCATCCAGGTATTAAAGGAAGATTTACCCACTCTTGCCCCTGACCACGACCAATCAAAATAAGCTGTTCTAAGAATCTGAAGGTATAGAACTATTAAACTTCTCAAAGACTTTCAACATGAATAAGTGGAATATGTGTGTTTCTTCTGATTTTACTTTACTCATTTTGTATTCGCATACACTATGATAAATTATTTTCCATCTTATGTAAAAGCTTTACCATGCTTTGCTAGCTGTGCGATGAATGGAACAAAAAGAAAAAGATTTAAACAACTGTATCAACAACAATGGATGAATTATCACATTAAGCTGAAATAAAGCATGCGTTATTAATACATTCTGTAGATGATTAGTGCTAACATTCAAAGCAGTAGCATCATCTTTTCAAAAGTTAGTGGAGTTAAAGTATACACCAAAAAGTCTTAAAGAAAAAAAAAATGCCAAAACACAATTTCTTTGTCATTTAACGATTCTAAACTTTAGTATAATGTAGAATAAAAAAAAAGAAAATATGAAGAATCTCACTTTTGTCTTGGTGGACCCATTTCACCTATTGTCAGTCCTCACACAAAATAAGTGTACGCGACTTTTTGTTCGTTTTGAGATGAACGGTCACATTTGGTAATTATAATTTTCAACTTCCCTTAAAAAAAAATTAAAACAAAAATCAAAGGAGAGAAAGAAAAAAAAAAAAACAAAATTTGTTGTCGGGGTGACGACCCAACTAGCATCGAAAGAATGGCTACATGGTATTTCGGTTGTCAATTAGAGTAAAAGCCCTGGATGAATATGGATATTTTGCTACAAAATGCGCAATTTTGTGAAAAGTGCACGTCTCAAAGAATTTGTACATAAATTCTCAAACTCAATATCTTCAGAAACCATTGATGACTTAAGGGAAATAGATATTAAAAACTCATCCACACAGTTGAATGTGATTGTTACCGTCCGATATAAGTGCTTGATATTTCTTTATGAGCGTAAAATGTACAAAAAATACGCAGTGCGACAAGTCCAACCGTAACAACCCTTTAGAAAAGAGACATACATGTAAAAAAAAAAAAATAAAATCGGAATTTTGTATTAAACATTATATTTCGAAATAATGTAAACCCGAATGCTTATTCAACTTTGTTATTAATTTGTAGCGTTAAGCAGCGTCAAAGAATATGACAAATATAAAACCAAACCATTTCACATCAACCTTCTAAGAAATGAAGAGCTTGTTCGAAAAAAACAAACCGATGAGTCCATGTTTCCCGAATAGAGATATTTGCGATTAAAGGTCAAGAAAAATAAAGAGAATAGTAAGAACATTATTTTTGCTTCTTTTAATCATAACTTCAAAAATATACCTTTATATGTGGTGACCAACTTATCATTTAAAATGTTTTATTTTTGTATTCTAAGACAGAAAACGTATTTTAAAATCTTCAAAACGGACTTTTCGGTTTTTGCGAACAAACTCTCCAAATACATCAACAGAATATGAATCCCATTGGTAAGTTCGTCATTTACAGACATATTTTTGGAAGCTAATAGAAAATCAACATCACAGTAACGTCATATGAAATTTATATTATGTTCAATCAATTCTACGCCCGTAATTACCTCAAAATACCAAGATGTATGCGAGGAATTTAAACCACGAAACATAAGTTTGGTGCATTTCCAGCCCAATGTGCGTCAGAAGACTAATTAATCGACAAATACAGTATAATCTATACACACGCCATAAAAGTGATTTAACTTTAAATCACGTATAGTGCAAGGTGAAATACCTGACATGATTCTGCTAAGGCTGCTGCTGTCGAGAGAAAATAACCATCCAGGTCGGAGCATGTCAGACTGAAGCTTGTAAGATTTGGCATAGTGAATACCCATTTGGCTACGTCCTTCCCCATCGATGAAAGGTATTGATAACCCTCATCCCATTTGGCAAAAGACAACTTCAGATCTTGAATCTGCAGGAAAAAAAAATCAAACAATAACACTAATCGAAGTATTTAAATAAAGTAGTTATCACTGAGTGAAAGTAGATGCTGCACACGACCAATGTTGATGCTGAAGCATGGAAAACGATTCCATCATAATGAACGCGCATTTATTGGCACAGGAATATCACTAGACAAGGGTGGCGAAAGCGAAGGAGGAGGGGGGGGGGGGCAGAGGGGTTATCCCCCCTGCCCCCTGTAATAATTAATCAATCATTAAAGTTTCAAATGAAAAATAAACACTTTTCTAGGCTAAAAGTTGTCAATTATAATTATGTGACCGTGCATCACAAAACGAACAAAAAGTCGCATCCCTTGATTTATGTGAGGACTCAGGCGTCAACCAAGTCAATATTATTATGTTTTAATATTTTTTTTTTTAATATATACAGAGGTACCCTTCTTCTACATTATTCTCAAGTTTGGGATCATAAAATGTGACCCCTGCACCACAAAACAAACAAAAAAAATCGCCGGACATGAATTTTTAGCTAAGGGTAGATTCTAAAGAGTAGACTCTAAGCTTTAAAATGATGTATAACTCGATTCAGATGGACTCCCCTAACCTACCTAAATACTGGAAAGAAAGCACACACTCTGGAAAAGTGAGAACTGAGAAAAGAGGCTCTGAAGTACTTGGTCTATTCAAGCGCTTAATCTTTACCAAGCTGTGCTAGCTGTGCCATGAAAGGGACAAAGCACAAGATGTAAACTGGAGCAACAACAATGAAGGGATTATCAGATTAAGCTGAAATAGGCATGTCCTATTAACACATTCTGCCCATTATTAATGATATCTTTCAAAGCAGTAGCGCTATCCTTTCAAAAGTTATTGGACTTGAAAGTGAAGAGTGTGCAAAGGATTTCAAGACATGAAAAGCCATCTCTAAGTCATACCTGATCATTCTACTCTCCCCCCCCCCCAAAAAAAAGGGTTGTAGAAAAACTGCTAAAAACACACTTTCCTATTCATGTTAAGATACCAAACTGAAAAGTAATGTAGAAGAAGGATAGTTCTTTCTGAAAATATGAAAAACTCAAGATTGACTTGGTTGAACCATTTCACCTTTTTTGAGTCCTCACTTGAAATCAAGGGGTGTGACTTTTTGTTTGTTTTGTGGTGCACGGTCAGAAACGAATGTGAAAGTGCATTTTCAGCAATTTTTCTGCAACACTTTTTTTTTTGTAGAGTAGTGAGATTAGGTATATCTTAGAGGCCCCTTTTCATTTCTTGATAGCCAGTTGCACACTCTTCTCTTTCAAGTTTGATAACTTTTGAAGCGCTAAAGTTATTGCTTTGAAAGTTGGAAGTATTTATGGACGGAATGTGTTGGTAGAAAAAGCCCAATTTCCACTTAATCTCATAATCCCTTGATTGTTGTTGCTCCAGTGGTTTACATCCTATTTTTTGTCTCATTGATCGACAAGCTAGCACGGCTTGGTATAGATTAAGTGCTTGAATAGACATTTTGATCAGGTACTTTACAGCCTATTTTCTCGGTTCACACTTTTCCAGAGTGTGTGATTTCTTTCCAGTATTTATTAGGTTAGGAGAGTCCATTTCAATTGAGCTATACACCATTTTAAGCATATAATCTGCTCTTTGAGAACAATATATTATGCCCCAAACTGAAAATCCGTGTCTGGCGACTTTTTGTTTGTGTTGTGCTGCAAGGTCTCATATAACTTAGTCTGAAAAAATTTATAGAACACTAATAATGGAAATTATTATATGCAAACACTAATATTTATTTAAAAGTAAATTGAGTGTATAGATGGTCGCCTTGTGTCCTCCAGTGTTCCCACTAAAATACACCTTTACTAAACATTTAATTTGTATTTTCCTTTTCTTGTATGCTTTCTTAGCAATAAAAAAAAATGAGACCCCGTTTAAAGGGGTCGTATGGTTTTAATTGAGACCTAATTTCAGTTCTTTAATATCTTTTGGTGAGATAATGCAAACCCTCTTCATTCAACTTCAAATTCAATGTTTATTTGATGAAAATTAGTTTTGAAATGGCTGAGATATCCAAAAAAAAAGAGCGATTCTAATAAAGTGTGGGACAGACATGTTATTATGATCGCTTTGCTATTCTTCTTTTTTGGATGTTTCAGTCATTCTAAACCCGATTTTCATCAAATAAATTTTGAATTCCTCTTAACGGTCCAGTTTACCTTTGGGAGCAGTGATTTAAAAAAAATTCAAGATATCATATTTGATGCATATCATAGGTCTATTGTATCACAAAACATCCTACCATATACAATTTTCACAATAAAGCCTAAAGTATAAGGAGATATCAGTATTTTTCTCAGTACACCGTGACTGTAGACGGTTTAATCTGGAAGCATTCTTATTATAACTATTGTTCAAATTTTGTGTATTTAACAATACTTAAAGGACAAGTTCACCTTCATTGCCATGTGGGTTGAGTGAGTGCAGCAATATTAGTAGAACACATCAGTGAGAGTTTGAGGAAAATCGGACAATCCGTTGAAAAGTTATGCATTTTTAAAGTTTCTGCTCAGTCACGGTTGGATGAGAAGCCTGTCAAAGCTTGTGATGTGACATGTATTGTGTACAGCGATATAAAGAAAGTATAAAGAAAATTAAACATATTTTCAATGTTCTCGCGTAACAAATGGTTACTCCACTTCTCTCTTTTAGAAGGCAGAGGGAATAACATTACCCTTAACATATGTTAGTAACAGCTTGAAGAAATGTGCACTTTATTCAAAAAATCAAGCTTTGTGAAATTCTCTTTTTATTTTCCTTATATCGCTGTACGCATCTGACATCATACACTGTAGTAGTCTTCTCATGCAGCAGTGATTGCGCAGATACTTTAAAAATTCATAACTTCTGAACAGATTGTCGGATTTTCCCCAAACTTTCACTGATGTGTTTTACTAATATTGATGTATTCACTCAACCCACATATATATATGAAGGTGAACTTGTCCTTTAACATCGATTATACGGATTCATTTTTTTTTTTTACACTGGTTGTTTCTATCCCTAACTCACATTTTAGAACTAGTTTGAAGCACTAATGCTGAGTTTTTGTTTCATCTTCAAATGGTAAATTATGCCTTTAAAATGGTATGCTCTGAACTATATCATAAGTGTTTTTTTTTTTTTGTATCTCTCAAAAAGTTAACAGCCCAATAACCGCTAATTGTCATCTCTACCAAATACTGTACCATCCCTTTAAGCTTACATTCAGATGAATAGAAAAGTGAAAGGAGCTCGCTCGCTCTGCCCGTATTTATAGTAAAATTAATAGTTTCTATATTCAATTATCACAGTCTTTCGAAGGAATTCCATATAAAATGTTGTATAAACCCGACTTTTATACTCATTCATACCTCCCCTCTCCCACACCCGCACCCGCTTGGTCGCTCCGTTCCCTCGCCGAGGATCTCACACCGTCACATAGAGTACCCCTGTTTGTTGTAAAGACAGCCGTTTGTACCGATTTTTTCTCTACTATGTTTATTTCCCTAGAGATGATCTTTTAAATGCTCTATAAACGCGACTTTTGTACTCTGTTTTTACAAATAGCCCCTACCTTGGGAGGGAGATACACCCCTCTCATACCCTCCCCTTGCTGAGTCGCTTCGCTCCCTCGCCGAGGACCACCTACGGTCACATTAATATTAAAATAATTAAAATCGAGATTTTGCACCCCCCCCCCAAAAAAAAAAAAAAAAGATGTTCCGGCGCACTTGACACTAGACCTTTTTTATTTTCTCTGCCTGCTATCCTTGAGGCCGCTCTCGCCCTTTTATTCAATGGTTCAAGGATTCCCGGGAGCGAGACTTTAGGGAAAGAATGCTTCTATAGTTCCTGCAATTGATGATTATGGTGCTATTTGGGCAAAGGAAGTAACCACAAGGGAATTGAAAGTTTCAAATAGTTATAAATGAAAGCAAAAACACTTAAAATGGATGTACGCTAAGATAATAAACGTTAAAGTTATTTCAAAGACATGAATAACCAACACAGATCATCATAGTCACCCATGATCATACGAGAAAAAAATAAAATGATGGTCATTTCTCACGTTCACAGACGCTTTATCCCGGTATTCCTTTGGAGAACTGTAACTGTGAAAAACATGAATGGATTTCACAGCAAACAAGCACATAATGATAACTGCGGAAGAAAGCTTATAGAAGAAATATTCACAAAAAAGAATGCGTACTTACATCGTCGTAGATGAACGGAGATTTCTTGAAAAGTAACTTGAAACAATCGCCACCCTGTGTTACCAAGGTGATGACGATAATCAATACTACAGAGCAGCTGCTAGAGCTATATATAACAGAGAGTGGCTTCCTTGTTTTTAATCAAACAAGGAAATAACTAAAAACAGAAACTGACGGATCTGATGTCAAATACTCGATTTTCTCTACATCAATAGGCTAGTAGACTGTAAAGGTTGATTAAAGTTGATATGTTGTCATAAAACACTAGTTATAAGAGTTTCATCACATTGGAATTAAAACAAATTATTATAAGGAAAATGAACAGGACAGCAAGAAAGGAATAACGCGAGAATTGGAGGGCAAATCCAAGATAATGTCCCCTCAGATGCCCAAATTTCATCTTGCTTTCATTAAAAAATTATTGATATCCTGTTGTAGCCAAAGAGTTAAATTATACATTTCCAGCAAAGAAAATATTGAATTATGCAAATGTATGCAATAAATACTGTCTTAATTTGCATTTTTTTTTAATTTTCGTCTGGGACAAATGAAAAATATTCATCTAAAATGAACTGAATATGTTCTGGACCTAGTCCCTTTATGGACATGACCCCTGCATGATCTAGTAAAATTTCCAATTGATAAGACAAGGTCAGCAGATAAATTAAGCAAATTATGCACTTTCCCAGAGCCAAGTGTCCCATACGTAAGGATTTGAATATGTTTTAAATTTATTTTCTGAAGATTTCTAACATTGATCAGTCATACTTTAGGAAGTTCTAATTTATTCATTTAAACTCCAGATTAGCAAAATTAAATGCTGAAATTTGATTAGTCCTTCATCTTATAACAAATTAAATTTTGTTTACGTATGGGAAATTACGTGCAAAGTGAATGGGAAAACCTCCTTTTGACATGAATGCTTTTGTACTTGCACTTGTTTGGTTGATGGTTATCTTTGGTTATCTGCTCTGAAGGATATGTATGTATATATATATATATATATATATATATATATATATATATACAGTCAGACGTATGCTAATGAGCCGATCCGGCAAAATTTATTCAGCAATCTCGTTGACGATCTTTGCGTTCGAAAGGTGTCTCGTACGTGCGAGATTTTGCAAGAGTTTGACAGGGCTGTGGTTTTTACAGTTTAGCGACTTGTACATACATTCATCATAGCTACAAGTCACAGTAAATTGTTTTCCGGACTTTAATCTTTATTTTGTTACCAAATTTGCGTATAATATCGGTTCTTATCATGACGATATAATCAGTTGAATTTGTGTAAATTTTTACTTGCTTTTCACGGAAGATTTTGTCGTACAAAGTTCGTTTTTGGTTCCTGACCGGATTAAGAAACTGTTGTTTCTAATTTTGGCTTTTTCATGGGGGAGGAAAAACTTAGATGCTCACCATATATTTGAGTCAAGGAGACGCAAGCATGGTTTATACTAATGTTTGATTGTTTTTTTTTCGTTTTGAAATGTCTGTAAAATTCACTCTTAAGCCGGAAGTATGCTCCACACAAAGTATACAGTGGCGCGAAAGAGCTCTCTCATTGGACAGTCCTTGTATTCAGTGCTTCAACTTGGCTTGAACTATACGCGTGTCTGTATGCAAGCATGCGCTGTTCACGCACGTGGTATGAAACCATGGCAGCGTAATGACGTAATGCAAGCGCTGAATGCAAGCGCTGTCCAATGAGAGAGCTTACTCTTGAGATTGCACGGTTTCAAGCTGACCAGCCCTGACATCGATGTATATTTTACTGGTTCCTGACCGAATTAAACAACAAATTGTCAAGATATTTACATAGATACAAAGATTAAGAGATGGTCTCCCAAATACTGCATTTTCATTGCGACGCAAGGTGAATTTAGTATTCTTTTTATGTCTTGAACGTGTACTACACGAATTACTTTTTTCATCATTTTCAAGCTCAAATTACGCTAAGATATTTTTCATTTACAATAAGTTGAGTAACATGTGACGATAGCTTACTTTTTCTCCTTGAATTTAATACCAAATTTGTGAATATAAGGTGCATTTTTTTGCCGAAAGCCAAGGACAAAATCTCCTTCCGCAGCTCATTACGTATGCAAGCCTCGAGCGGGCTTGCATACGAGATGTATAAATACGAGCGAACTATCGGGACTGACTACATATATATGTAACCCCACCAAAATTTGGGTTACTAAGATTTCTCCAGAATGTCGTCAGGCTAGATTCCTACTTCCTTGGAAAACCCATGGTCATTGTTATTACTACCCCCCTCCATTCATCCCTCCTCTGACGTCCGTACCCCACCTGTTTTCCAACAACCCCTCGATCAGTGCACTAGCAACCCCCAAGATTAGTCTTAAGATTTCCCCTTCAGCCTTTGACCCCAGCAGCCAATGTCCAATGGTAAGCCTGTGGGTATTGAGACTGGTCAAGCCCTGTGAAATGCCCCTGCTGGTGTTAGACTATGTAGGTGTAATAAAACTCAAGGAGAGATCAAGCTAGCCAGTCTAGGAATATTGTTTTAAGCACCCCTCCCCCTTGTTGGTGTGTAGGCACATCAAGAGAAACGAAAGGACATACATACATACCCATAACCATGTCTCAGAAGAGGAAGGTCATTCTTGCTAGGACAAATTAGACATTGCTTTGGGATTTAGGGATACTGTCCTACCATGGGCAAAGCCCATACAGAGTGGACTGGTCCTAACTGTAGACCAACATTTTCTGTGACAATGACGTAGAGTGCACGTCTAGCCCAAATTCTGTCCTCTCTTTTTCCTTTCCCTTCCCATTTCTCTCCCCCCCCCCTCCTAATTTCCAAAGAACTGTTTAGGCTAGCTTTGCGTGTGCCTTAAAGTAGAGTAACTCCATACATTACTAGATTTACTTTGCTCGTGTTACATTTTATATTACAGATACTGTTGTGCTATATATCATCAATGGCTGTAAGGGTATGACTGTTTGCAAGATTATTATTTGATATGTCAAACGTTCAGAACAAAGTGTGATCCACACACTTCAGCATAAGAGGTATGAGCGTGCATTGGTTGTTTAATACATCGTTAATGTGAATGAGATGTATGTATCTGCATTCTAATTGAGTGCTTATATGATTCTGATATATGATTTGTCTAGTATGTTAACTAGGTCAGTGTTTGCATGAGTATAAACAATGTGTTATAAAGCTATGCTGGTTAGGCAGCAGCTCTAGTGACCAAGGTCACAGGAGTGCAACTTTAAAGCCCTGTAGCCAGAAGGCTTGAGAGTGACTGGAAAGCCTGTCGTTACTGCCCTTGGTCAATGTTAAGACTTTGTCTGGCCAAGTGGATGGTCAGTACGTCAGTAATGTTCCTGGAAGTCAAGGGGAATGAGTGACCTCTAGCCAATGAGGCAGACTTTGATTGATGTCATAGAAACATGAAGCAATGATATTTCTGCTGGCCAGTTAACTTCCTGGAAGTTTCTGATTTTCTCGAGAAAGTTTGTAATATCAACATTTTACAGACAGAAAAGTATAAAAGCCCGTAGCTTTGGAGCAAATAGGCATATCTGCTTCCTGCCAGCGCTTTGAGGCCTGCACCCACTTTGCTTGTTACATCGACTGTGTGATCCAGAAAGTTTTCTCACACGTTTATCTGCTGAGAGGTTACCACAAAATACTGGTAAACCCTCGCAAGCATCAACCGTATTGTTATATACAAGTTTGTGCCTGTGATACAACTTGTTGTGGCACGTACATCCATTGACTGTGGTGTGGAGCAGCTTGTAGTGAAAACGTGTGTTGGCTCTTTTGACTAGGTAAGTCACTGTATTTTTTATAATGTGTATTGCATTGG
This sequence comes from Diadema setosum, assembly GCF_964275005.1. Taxonomy (NCBI): domain Eukaryota; kingdom Metazoa; phylum Echinodermata; class Echinoidea; order Diadematoida; family Diadematidae; genus Diadema; species Diadema setosum. The sequence goes on from NC_092687.1 coordinate 31,402,853, forward strand.
AGAGTGTTTGTTAATTAAGAACTCTAAACAATAGATTTGGAGATTGCATAATGAGAGACTTTGATATCATGTATATAAATTCCGAAGTTATTATTATGGTATGCAAATTGATGATCGATGATTGATGTTTGTGTATTACTTGGCAATGTAATATTACAATGCACTACAATGTATTTGCCCTTTGAATGTTTTATGAACGGACATGATTTTGCATAGACTGAAGTTCATTGCTAGACAGACAAAATTGGGAAACTGACTTGGAATTAGAAGTCAGATGTTTGATTGCATGCACGCATATTGAAATGCCCTGTAGACCCTCACACTCAGAGAAAGTGAGGTCTACAAAGTGCAGCAGCACCCCCCCCCCCTTTCGTCTGGACTGACAGATTTATGTCCACTGACCGTTCGGCTGTGAGTGGCAGAGGTCACTGCACTATTGAATTGTGGAATGTTTATCTAGAGGGGGAGGACTAGCCACTAGAAGTGAAAAACCTTGCAAAGAATTATGTGGGGAATAGAGCGATTGTGAATATAAAAAGGTTATATATTCATGCTCTTTACATGTTAACAGTACATGCGTGGTACAGTGTACAACTGCTCAGTGTAAGTATTGTATGCATGGAGCATTATTTCCACTCAAACTGGGAGACACTTGAATGGGAGTCACAAATATTTGGAGACCCCAAATCAAGCAATTATACTGCCCGGTCGATCAGATAGATCAAAGATTTATTTGGGGAGCAGTGTTGCATATAATTCAGAATGTTGTAATGTTAAACTGAAGTTTGAGAAGCTACATTGACCGTATAAGCACTTGCATATGTATGTCAAAGTGAATTGACAAACATTTGACGATCGGAGTTTATATCTGTATTGTCTACTGCGCTCATATAGGTTTATGAGGCAAGTATGTATAGATAATGTACCAGATCAGATCATACTCCTGAAGAAATATTATTGATCAGAAAGACACAATGTTAGGAAAGTCCTGTGTCTTGTAAACTCTTTTGACTAGATACATATTTGGACGAGAGCTTTGGCCAGCCTTTGCTTGGTTCAGCGTGACTGACAGCTACTGAGCATTGCATCAGCTACCGTGTACGACTGGTTTGCGACTGCTCTGGGCTCGTCGACAGGATAACCGGCGAGAGAGACAAAGGGACAGCAAAGAGTCGAATTATCGTCATACACTGGCAAATATTTTGTTATGCTTATGTAACAAAGGTTACAATTGAGTCTGTGAACATATTGAACTGAATGGCGTACTTTGTTGAACGACAAACAAGCTAATAAAGTTTGTCATTGGATTATTTTGTCAAAACTTAATCCCAGGTGTGATATTCTTTATTTATGAACTCGGGGTGTAACATTTGGGTTACATATATATATATATATATATATATGCCTCTCCTATTCAGTTGACTTCAGGGAGAATGTAAGAACAACATTATTGAGGACTTCATTCTATGAATAAGAAAGGGAGGTAATCTACAGTGTTTGTATATCTACTTGTATTTTCTTATTTTATGACAGGCAGTGACGCTGGTCTTCAATTAACGTTCCTCCTTTTAAACTTTTTTATAAATTTTTATATTGGACATTTTCTGAATTCATTTACCATTTTTAATTTCACCTCAGAATAAAATGGCTTTGTCCAATTGAATTGGATTCTCTGAGTGTCATTTTAGGCGCACTACACTGTTCAGCATGTACTGCAGTTCAAAAATGAAATCAAAATAATTATGCTTGTGGCGCTCATCAATTACAACATTACAGGTCTTACTGAAAATTCACTTGACGTTACAGCAGGTATCTTTGTCATTACTAGAGTTGATAGCAAAGGAAAAACCCTACTAGAATACTTTCATACGATGTTTGTGATATTTCAACTGCACACATCCAGAATATGTCATGACTAATATCAAGGTCATGAACGTGATTTCTGCTATCAATACTGGTTCATTGTTTAGAGTGCTAAAAACCCATATAGACAAATAAATGGGGAATTCATTTTTCTTTTCTATTTTGTGTTTGAAGAAGCAGAGGATGCTCTGAGACACCTTACTGAATTAAGTCAGGCCATAACTCATACTTACTTACTTTTTTTTTTTTTGCCAGTTGATAAAAAATATTGACCACATAATATTACAAATGGGCTTGAAACAGAATGACAAATTACAGTATCTGTACATGTAGACGCCACAAGGACAGTGTTAATGCATGAAGGAGTCCAAACTGATACATTTGATTAGTGATTTCTTTTATTTGTCTTAATTTTAGCTTGTGTTAGGTACCTGAACCAGAACATTACCGACATATAAGTCTATTTGATTTGTTACATGTTGTTGTATGATTTATGGAACTGAATATAACACTATGAGGAATTTAAAGTCATTTCCATGAATGCACTTGCGCACTAAAGACAAATGTCCAACACGTAAGGTGTACTTGTATCATTTAAATCATCTTCAAGAAAATATGCTTGATTCTTTTGAAGTGAAACTTTGCTGAAAGATACATGTACGTCACTATTGTGACTTTCTTCACTTCGAAACAGGACTTGATCAGTAAGGTACTTTTAGAGAAGTTTTAATTCTAACTTTAATTTGAAAAATCCATTTTTTTCTGGTCCTATACGTAAGTTGTCATTATTTTCTTCATAAAATACTTAATCCAAGGTCAAATGACATCTCAGAGATACCAGTCCTACTGATGATAAACAGTCAAATCGAAGTGCTCCTTCATTACTTTTCAGAGGTTTGAAATCTCTGAATGTCCCATACGTAAGGTGTGCGATATCTAGGACTTGCCCTAGGATTTGGTTCAACTTATCATAAAGCCAAACTTTCCAACATAAACTGGATATTGTTCTCTTCAAGTTCTTTAGATGTGGACAATGCACGTGATGTAGTGCTATCGTATTAGATCTTACCTGACAGGTCGAAGCCTCATCTCCCAAGATCTTGTAGAAGTCTGGGTGAAATTTCGAGTCCGTTATTGTCATTTCGCGCAGTACACTGCTGGACAACATTCCCTTCGCAAGGTCACGTGATACAGTTCTTCCGAAGATAACTTTGTCAATCGATAACAATCGCTGATGGGAACGAACATTGATTGATAGAGTGAGCAGTGATTAGTGATAAAATTGGAACACTGAAAATTGCACAGGGATCAGAGCAAATGAACGTTTCCATTCAATTCATATGTTTGGTAGCGTCGTAGAGGAATGGAATGGTTTAGAATGAAAAAAATAAACAACGATTGCTTAATTTCTTCTACATGAGTCTGAACTGAGGGTATTAGACATGAATTGAGCAATAAGCTATTATGGACAGAAAATGGTGGTACTTACTTAGAATGTATTACAAATATGACGTCTTGCCTCGCGAGTAGGTATGCGAACTTTTTGACAATCGGCGATTTTTTTATTTTTTTTACAATGAATTAATACATGTATAGTTCACTGAATTTGCCTTTCCCGATTATTGCCGATATGATCTAGTCATTCTCTGAAGACAAGGATATTGTTTGGTTCAACTAACTGTTTTTCTGAAAAATCGATGGTCCCGAAAAGACGAATTACACCATCGTATAATAAATATATGGCGTGAGCTTCGAATCAAGTCACTTGACTTGTCATCATCAATTTAACAGCACGGGGGGGGGGGGGGGTGAGTCCTTTATCAGATTGTTCAAGAACAATTTCCCAATTATCCTGCTAAGGCTTACAACAACTAAATGGATACAATATTATTACTGAAGACGATGACGAAAGCAAACCAAGATAAGAAACTGAAAATAACACTGTCATTCTGGTGTCCTTCTATTACTTTTCATTTTGATATACGAGCATCGTCACTCACCACTTGGTTGCAGTGCACCATGAACACAAGCCCGGTTTTTGCATGTTCTGAGGGCGCATATGACGTTGATGTAAGTGAGTATTCATCCCATTGCTCTCCCACTGCTCGTGCGGCCTCCTCAGTATGACATTCAAAGGCAACGTGTACGCAGAAATAACGTCCAGAGCACTTTATCAAGCCCTTGATGATATCAAGGCCGAGTTCTTTCACTGAAGCTGAGGCGAAATAAAGAACGTAGCGGAACTCCGCATATCGAGAGATAAGTTCTTCTTTCAGCTGTTCGTACTTGTCACGATCAGTAGCGTATAGGTGTGCAACATATATCCCTGCAATATATTCTTGGAACAATTTGTGGGGGAAAGAAACCATTGATAAAACAAGGGATGGAATGCTGTCATGGCGCTGATGTTCCCATCTGGGGACATCTTTTTCTATTGTCAAAACCCCTACTCGACGGCAGGTTTCCATGGCATCTCGACACTCTTTGAATCGTTCTTCAGGGAATGAAAGATTCTTTTCAAACAAACCCGTCAGCGCTACCTCACTTATGGCTTAAAGTGCTCTACCAGCTATATCCAAATGTTCATTAGCCTCATTACCCTGTGTTTGTTTACATATTTTTGCTGCGTAGTGTCTTTTCAAAAAGGAGATAATTTCTGCAAAAATCTCAGAGAATGTTTGCATTTTCTTCATTTCTTTTTGTCTCTCTTCATTGAATTCATTCCACATGAGGCAAAGCGTTGCACAGTAGATGGGAAACGGGGCCATGTTCGAACGGAGGACATCATTTTCATCCATAAAACTGATCAAACTTTCTGCAAGATCTGTCTTCTTTCTAATTCGAAAATACCTCCTAATATAAGTTGACAAATTTTCCTTGGTAAATCCTTCGACGCTTACAAAACTATAAGCTTTCGCAAGATTCTTGTTCATCCTGAATTCACGACGTGTTCTCCACGGCCTGGAGGTCACAATCACCTTACACGACTCATACTGCTCTAATGTCAAAATGCGAATAATCTCGCTGCTGCTCCTTTCTTCTATTTTTCTGTCAAACTCGTCGAATCCATCAAATACAAGAAGGATTTTACTTTGATTTGATGAGATGTAGTCGTCTATCCTGCTTGGTGTTGCTGCGTTTGAATCAGGAAGATATCTTTTTATTATACCACCGATACTTTCACTCTCAGAAATATACCGAAGAGGGATTACGGGCACCATGTCCATTTCCTGGAGAATAGTTCCCTGACACCAGTCCCAGGCGATCTTATCACAAAGCGTTGTTTTACCGACACCTTCCTCACTCTCGACCAGAATGCGCTTTGAAAGCTTTCCGCTCTCATTATCCAAAAGATCCTCGTACGTTATTGGTGTTTTAATCATGTACTTAGTACTATGGTCTATCAGAATCAAATTTGTGCAGATTTCATCCAAGTTAACGCATTCCATAATGCTAAGTGGATCCAATGTGACCTGGCGTCTCGACTCCGCATAATACTTTTTAAGGTCAGTTATGCATTTCTGTACAACTTGCTCCATTGGCCTTTTTGATGGTCCTAAGAAAGACACAAAATCAAAACGGAAACACAAATATTTTATGATTTATTAATCCATGTATAGCAAGAAAGTGCAAGAGAGAGTATGTGTGTGTGTGTGTGTGTGTGTGTGTTTGTCTGCGTGTGAGAGACAGTGGGAGAAAGAAAGAGAGAGGGAGATAGAGAAGAGAGATGGAGAGAAAGACGACAAAGATAAAGATTAGGTGAAATGTATATTGATTTAATTGATATCTAATAATCGACTAAAAAAAAAAAAAATCTAAATGCAACATGACAACAGTCTGTCACATCAACCAGGTTGCCCATAAATGGTGAAATCTCCCTAAACTGCAACGCCTGCACTGTCCATAGGGCCTACAGTTATGGGTTATATTATACCAGTAGGCCTATACCGGATAGTCCCTCTAGAGTGCACACGTTATTGATCCACTCCCTGATGTAATAATGACGCGAAATTTAAATATAACCTTTATCTACCTTTTAGTGAAGCTTCATAAAATGTTTTCGCATTTATTAAGGAAACGAGGCGCAGAAGTGAATATTTTCATAGGCAAAACGAAAAATTTATCTGTCACCATAAGATTATTAGGGTTCAGCTTTCTAACGTATCTAAATGATTTGCATTTGTTATTCAGATACGCAGGATACAAGAGGATATGACCTGTCACAATACTCTTCGGTGAAAAAGTAAAATATGTCGACAACTGTAACTGACACAAAACTGTATCTATCACTTCGCATTACAATCAATTAATCAATCAATCAATCATAGTTTATTTGCAATCATCGAAAATCAAAAACATAGTACAAAGTTTACATGTCATGAAATAATATTGTTCAAACGTTTGCAAAAGATTCATGTAATATCACAATATACGAGACAAATTATAGAACAACATATATGTACAATAATTAGGAAAAACACTGTATAAATACTTCGTGGGCGAGCGGAAAATAAATTCGCTTATGGAAAATAGTGATCCACTAAAAAGCAAAGCTTGTCGGACGTGGATCGCTTGTTAGATAATGAGTATAAAATGATATGCTATTCTATAACATTATACATGTAGTTATTTTTAGATACACCGGTCAAAAGAAAAAAAAAAATATAGAATTCCAATGCCAGTGCCCGGACACTGTTCACTCAACAATTCGGGGTACCAATAGTAAAGCGACTGCTCAAACTAAGGGAAGAAACGACTATGAATATAGTTAAATGTTTCTCATACCGATCATTAACCCTATAAAGCCCAAGGGGGGGGGGGCACATTGTGCCCCCCCTACCATAGTTTTGTTTGCCGTTCCTACACCCTTTACCCGATTTCAACCAAATTTGGTGACTTTTCCTAAAATCTTATTGCGCACATTTTGATGTATAATTTAGCTATGTCCGATATTGCTGGTTGCCATGGCAACCATAAACTTACAACCATGTTCGTCAGATTTTGCATGATTTTCTGTTCCAATTTCAGTTAACAATATAATAATGGATGAAATGGGGGTTTTCTCGGCTGTAATTTGCTGAAGGACCAAAGGGTGAAGGAATTATGGTTGTGAATTACCCTGAAATGGTTTTCTTATTATTTCCTTTATTTTCTATATGACATAGGCATCAAACAATAGATATAATAAAAATAATCGAAAATACAGCATTTTCCAAAGACTACTCTTTTATTTTGTGTTATAATCACACACACTTTGCCTGTAATATCATTTGCTTATCATATTATCAATCTGCAAACTCCAAATTACAAAGTTTTGGAAATATGAAATGCGATACCAATATATGTATTCATTCCAAGCAATGCATCATAGGTTTTATATATTTCTTTATATTGTAATGAATAGCGCCCCCATGTGTTGACCTTGAGAAATTTCAACCATAACAAATATTGAAGGTTGACTTGCTTTTCCTTTGTGGTAAATATGAAAATGATTGACATGAAATAAAAAAATATATACCAGGGATAAAGAAATAAACAGAAAAATATGATTTTAGCGTATTTCCTATGTATTTCTTTATATTTTGCCCTCAGTGGATGACCTTAAGAAATTTCGAATGTTGGGTCAGGTAGAGTACGAGTTGCTCTACCCATGTGCCAAATATGACGGTCATACATCATATAATAAAGAAGTTATGTGGGGGGGGGGCACAATGTGCCCCCCCCCCCCCGGGCCTGGAAGGGGGCTTTATAGGGATAATCCTTCTTCCTCATCAGGTCGCTTTGGTTTATGTGATCTTCGCCAGCAGGGGTTCCAGCCACATCCTGTGGAACAAAGCAGAAAGAAAGGATATCCGTGATAATACCAGCGTTAGCAACTTCTTGTCTCGCGCACAGGCCCGCTATTTGACACTAATGACACTTTGCGCTTTAATATAAACAATCAACTATACAATCATGGCATACACCGGGCAATGCCGGGACAGAACAGCAATGACATATATGTATGTATATGCATATATATATATATATATATATGAAGAGTTTGTTTGCCAAAACAGATAAGTCCATATTTCCCAAACGGAGATATTTGCGATTAAAAGTCAAGAAAAATAAAGAGAATAATACCAAAATTTTTGCTTCTTTTGACCCTAACTTCAAAAATGTACCTTTGTATGTAGTGACCAATGTATCATTTAAAAGGTATTATTTTGCACTCTATGACAGATATCGTACTTCAAAATCTTCAAAATGGACTTATCGGTTTTTGCAAACAAACTCTTCATATATATATATATATATATATATGTGTGTGGGTGTGTGTGTGTGTGTGTGTGTATGTGTTAGGCGTGGATCGTTAACTATTGATTGATCAGATACATTCATTATTCTAGTATTGAATTTTTAATATGTTATGTAGGCCTATATATATATATATATATATATATATATATATACATATATATATAAAACTAATGAAATTGAACATTCTACATATATATCTTTTTCTAATGTATACCAAAATTTGTTAATTATTACATTGTCATTGCTTGCACTACGTTTAATTTTACACTTAGCAGTGTTTAGTCTCTCAGGGAACTTCTGTGCAGAAACGGATGCTTAGCACAATTTCGATCATATTTTCATTAATAAACGACAATACGAAAACTATGAGAAGTTGCAGTTATCTAGCCAACTTCATTTCATTGATTGTGGGAGAAATCTTGAAGAAAGCAATGGTAAAAAAAAAAAAATATTACACACCTTTTTGATGGTTAATTTTCATAAATTTCCCCACAAAGAGAAATACAACGGCCACGACAACAAGTAATCCAATGAATGTTCCAACGCCGAGTCCGAGATTATCAGGGTTTCCTGAAATTCGATACACATACATGGCAAACAGCAATATTTATGTATAAATATAGTAACAATCAACTCACTGAAATGTTTAAAGATATGTATATTTCAAATTATAGTATTCACTCATGTCCTACCCGTCATGCAACAAATCATCATTTGGAAAATCCGAGCCTTACTATTGCTCAAAATTCCATAAGACATCATGGTCCAGATGTATGGAACTCACTGAACGAAGACCTTACACGCAGTTCTTGTTTACAACATTTTAAATCATCTTCTAAAATCGCTCTTCTCGCAATGTACCACTCGGAATAGAAATTACGTTTTTGTTAGCTTACAACTCCTGAATACTGTATGTCATCGCTTCTCTTCTCTTTTCCTCTCTTCTCTCCCTATTCGAGTCCGTTGTTCTCGGTTGTTGTTTTTTGTCTTTATACATTCCATCTTGTCTTGTCCATTTTAGTCAAATGACATTTAAACTACTTGATTTGTTTTACGTCTGTGTGTTCCGTGCTGTCCTTTAGTTAAAAAACAAATGTTACAAGGCATTACATGTATACATAATATTTACAGGCCGTTGTCCAAGTCAAGCGTTATGCTTTTTTCTAACGGTCTCCCCAAACTGTACAATTAACGATATTTTTATGAGCATTTGTGAAGTGACCGCAGAAATGATCCGTAATTAGTCACAACAACAACAACAACAACAAATGATAACTCTTTACAAAACCTGAAAATGGCAGAAGAGTGATATCCTTGGTCGACATTCCGTTTAGAGAGTCACCGGAAGCTGTGCACACCAAGGTTTGCTCTGTGTCTTGTTCTGCTGAAACAGTAATTGTCTCGAATCTCTCGTATGTGTCGTCAGGTAGTGTTGTCTGTCGCGAAACGACAGAATCTCGTCTCTTTCCAGATTCGTCGGTCCATGTCATCGAAACATTAGGCTTGAATCCACTCACAATACACGTGAAGTTTATGGAAGGTGTGTTGAAGGGAGTTTGGTACGTGCAACGGCTTTGATTGGACTGGCTGTTATCGACGCATTCCACGATTGTGTGTTTTGTTGCCATTGCTAGGGGAACAGGAAATTAAACATAACATACAAATAACGGTGGTTCCAAATTCAAATTCTTTCTCGGCAGTCAAGTGAATCAATTCAAGGACTTCATCTATTTGCAACAGGCAGTCATGTTCTTAAGATATTGCATTGTTATAGGAAATAAGAGTATAATGATGGATTATTTACCTTTCTGCTACATGGAATTACCATAACATGTCATTCACTCTAAAAACATCAGGATCAGTCTGACCCGGAAAATGGACTGTTGGGGCCACACTCCGTTCCGGGTCAGAAATGACAAGGAATGGGGTGAGATATGAACCCATTCAGAGTCATGAATTAGCACAGGGTGACCCCCATTCCGGGTTTTCATGACCAAAGCCAGGTCATGTTTGACATGGAACGAGTGTGACCCCGACTGACCTTTTTCCGGGTCAGTTTTGACTCGGATTTTTTGAGAGTGTTTAACGTTAATCCTGTTGATTACTATAAATCATTCAAAACAACCTCCTTCCTGGAATAAAGAAAAAAAAAAGCTTGATCACAATGTACAACAATAGAGTAGAGTTGTTCAACCCCACTGCACTGCACTGCACTATTACTTTGTTTGTTTGTTTTTCTAGGGGGGGGGGGGGGGGCAAAGAGCCTTTTGCATTGTGATGTAAAAGGGCCTAGGTCGAAATTAGCCATGTATTTAGATGTTGTGCAATTATTCTATTTTTTTCTATTTTTTCTCTTTTCTTCTTACTGTGATTTTTCTGACTGGTATGACGTGAACATGATTACAGTGCCAATTAACTTACCATTAAATACATATATATATTTGTTATACAAGACATAATAGAATTATAAAGATGTATAGAGGAAATTGCGACTGCTTCTTTTCGCCCTTGGGTTTAATAGATTTTTCCCTGCGTGATTTCCATGGCGATGTTACATCGGCCCTTGGCAAATAGTTTTAATCGTGCCCATTAAAGTGAGCAATAACTAAAACATAGCCCATGTATCCTGCTTTTTGATGTTCTTATACATGTTAGGGGGAAGCTACAATATCAAGTGTGGATCTGTTGACTGACGAAGGTTTGTTACCTGGAGTTACACAAGCAAGACATTGGGGGAGCATTTTTTTTTCTTTGCTGAAAAGTTCATTGAAAGACAGTTTGATTTTATTCACAAAAGCAAACAAAAAGCAACAGTCGATGCCCCAAAACCCTAGAAACCTGCCGAATCCCTTTCACGCGAAAAAAAAAACAGCAACAAACAAACTATAAAGTTGTGTCAATATGCTGTGATATTTCTGGCAGTGAGGGGTGATGTCATAAGTTTGTTATTAATATATTTTAAGTGTACTTCCCACGTTTATCATCTCCCCAGCGTAATTTGCATTGGAATACACATCGAACACTATCATGGTCAGTTGGAATGATTGATGACATGCCATCTTCAATCTCCCCTAATTCCATTACCTTGCATGTCCATAGCATATCTTATTTCTCTCGTCATTTATATATGAAGAGTTTGTTCGCACAAACCGATAAGTCCATATTTGCCAAATGGAGATATTTGCTATTAAAGGTCAAGAAAAATAAAGAGAATAATACGAAAATTTTTGCTTCTTTTGACCATAACTTCAAACGTGAACCTTTATGTAGCGACCAATACATCATTTAAAAGGTGTTATTTTGTACTTTATGGCAGAGACCGTTCTTCAAAATTTTCAAAAATGGACTTATCGGTTTTTGCAAACAAACTCTTCATATATTAATACATATAATTGCAATGTCATCCTGATAACAAGGGGCTACTTACAGCTAACTGTTACTATGGTGTAGTTCTCGAAAATGTCCAAAGTACTGAGCCCCACTTGGCAATAGTAGCGACCCTCATCCGCCACTTGCAAGTTACTGATAACAAGGCTGAAGTTCTTGTCGATATCAAAGCGATCCTCAAAGCTTAAAAAAGTCCCATCGATAAACTGAGCCTTCGCGGACCTCGGCTGCGGACGTGAGATGATCTCCTTGACCCAGATCACGGTGACTGGTTCCTCCTGAACGACACACCTTAGTCGGATGTCTCTCCCTTTCCATCCTCGAACGTAAGGGGCAGTGCCTATTACAGAGGCTTAACAAATAAAAATGGAAACAGAAAGCTATACATGAATTGATGGACCTACAGCTATACTGACGTGCCCTCATCTTCTAGAAAGTTTACATGCTTTGTTTTTGCTTTGAGTTTATATTTTCCATGGAGAGTTATGAATAAAGATTGTGTTGCTTAGTTCTCATTTATCGAAACCAGAGTTGATATCATTATAACAATTGTATTCATGTTTTGCTGAAACTTACGTGATTCAAAGTTCCTTTTGATATTATGTACTCATGTCAGCGTTATGCATATAGCTATGTATTATATTACATGGAAATAAAATCATTTTGAAATGAATTGAATTGAGTTTAAAATGGTTCTTTTACGCACTTGTGCAGCTGTAGTGTACATGATTTCGTTTCATTTCATTCCCTTGCAACTTATTTGCACAACTTGCACAACTAGTTAAAGGGGACCTCCGGATGAATTTCAGACTTTTACATTTGAACAACTATAAATTAGTTAAACTGAGTACAGAGTTTCAGATTTTTTAGTGATTGGGATGAGGAATGAGAATGTTTCCAAAATCTATAACAAATTGCAATGAACAAGGATGATGACATATTAGCCTCACCATAACAATGCACGAGTTGGAGCTCAAGGAAGCAAAACAAAAGAAGAAGGCATGCATAGATTTTTTCACAGGTGACTTTGTTTAATGAGCGGTATTGTAATGGAATTACACTGCTACATTTATGAAATATATGAGGCTCTGATGTCATCAATACTGTTCAGTGTAATTTGTTTAAGATTTTCAATTTATCGGTTTCTGTGCTCAAAGACCACAATAAATTCCACAAATCTATAAATGGAGCTGTTGATTTATGTGCTACATGATGTGAAATTATGAAAATGGTCCGGAATGCCCCTTTAGAATAAAAGAAACACAAAGAATGAGAATGCAGAGCAACATGTCAATCATTTGCAATACAGAGTGAGGAAGAAGACGAGAAGGCCATTGTTCCGTCAAGGCCTTTCCCTAGGAAAAAGGAAACACTTATGATTAACACTGATGCAATCAAGAGCCATGCAAAAATGTAAAACTAAAAATAACAAAACAAATCAAAACAAAACAAAAGTCACTTACATATGTAATCATATACTAGCATCATAATAAGGCATCTATTGCATGCAGGGAGGCACGACTGCACAATTACAATTTTTACAATTCACCCTTTACGTTTTCTCTTGAATGAACACAACAACAAAAAGAAGATACTGCTTAATACCATCTTGACGACTATTCCACATCTTAGGTCCGAAATAACTATTTGCGGATCGTGCAAACTCATACTTAAAATTAAGTAATCTGTAGTCTTCCGTCAGTCCTGTACAATATCAATTTGCCTCATTGTTATTTACAAAATGAGAATCAAAAGAACATGGCAATATGTTATTTCTAAACAAATACATAAATCAAACAGTTTGAATCTTGAGATGTTGATATCATATATTTTCAAAAACAAGAAAAATCTTTTTCTAACAAGCGATTAAAATTCGAGTAGAGTACCGAGTTTGTTTTAATTATTATTGCACGCTTCTGAAGAAATTCTTTTCTATTCAAATGAAATTACGCACTGTTCCTTATGATAATACTGCTGTATGTAAGGTGTGGCAAGATCAATATTTGATAAAGTCTAACGGTATGATGAACGGCATATGTTCTAGCTTATAACACCGATTGTTTTCCTTATCTTTATACAGACCATGATAATATAAAAATAAATAACATACAGCCCTATACCAATAAGTCTACAACATAATATGCCATCGCAAATATGTATATATTTTTTTTATCCAATGTGATTCTGTCACCGATTGTTAGATGAAAGCCTTAACAGTTGAACATTCTCTTTTACATAAGTTACCGTATATCTAGAAGCAATGTACTTAGCACGTACAGGCCTGAACTACGTTCGAATAATGATGGTGAAACGACAACAAACCCCAATCATGAAACATGTGTCTTTTGGATATCCCACTTCTACAGCTGTGGTTTGTGAGATTCAGCAAATCATAGTAGAGTATAAACGATAGGAGCTGTCGCAAAGGGGTCTATTGTACAATGGTAGTTCATGCGTGTCAATGTGTGCATCCATCTACCTTTGAAAGAAATGTACGTACGATTAGTTGTACACCGAGCCATTGCCATGGAACTATTGTATCGAGTTCTTCTGCCATGCCGCCATGGATACTTACGCAGTGGGAAATCCCACGTGAACTTTGAACTCGCACGTCTTGTACAGAAAAACATAATTAACAGTTGGTGGCAACGCCACAGCAAAAGACTATGAGGTGTTTGAAATTACAGTGAACACAATACAATGAGGTTGTAAAGTCTCCAGGAACGTAAAAGTTCACAAGGACATTATTCACGAGAATAACCGCTGGTCCGCATGGAAGAAACTGTGATAACAAGACAGGCCTCTGTCTATTAGATGACCCCCAATTTTCATTTTCCTCTTCGTGTATGCCTTAAAAGGATGGTGTAGCTCTTATAGTTGACACACCTTGCATGAGAACCAACCTGTGTTTGCTTGTGTTTGGATATCTCAGCTATCTTTAAACAGCCATTTTCATTACAAACTCGTACGTCTTCTTATAATTGTATATTTCTTATTTCTACTTCATAGAAATAGTTTCTAATTAGCTTGCAAAAAGTGAAAGTTTGAGTGCATATCCAAAAAAGAAATATATATATATATATATATATATATATATATATATGTGACACTGCACCTCAAAACAAACAAAAAGTCGCCAGACATGAATTTTTACTTAAGACTATATTCTGAAGGAGCAGACTTTAAGCTTTAAAATGATGTATAACTCAAATCAAATGGACTCTCCTAACATACCTAAATATTGGAAAGAAAGCACAAACTCAGGAAAAGTGTGAAGTGAGAAAAACGGCTCTGAAGTACAGTGTCTCTTCAAGCGCTTAATCTTTACCAAGCCGTACTGGCTGTGCAATGAATGGGACAAAAGACAGGAAGTAGACCACCAGAGTAACAACAATGAAGGGATTATCGGATTAAACTGAAATTAAGCATGCCTCATTAACACATTCTGTCCATGATTAATGCCAACTTTCAAAGCAGTAGCACTATCCTTTCAAAAGTTATTAGAGTTGAAAGTGAAGAGTGGGGACAAGGTTTTTTTCAGAAATGAAAAAGGGATTCTAAAGACACACCTAATCACACTATTCTACCAAAAATGTTCGAGATAAACTGCTAAAAAAAACACACTTTCCTGCCCGTTTTATGATGCCAAATTTTAGCATAATGTAAAAGAAGACCCGCTCTTTCAGAAAATATGAAAAAGTAAAGTTTGGCTAGGTTGACCCATTTCACTTATTTTCAGTCCTCAC
The DNA here is from genome assembly GCF_964275005.1 of Diadema setosum. Classification (NCBI taxonomy): domain Eukaryota; kingdom Metazoa; phylum Echinodermata; class Echinoidea; order Diadematoida; family Diadematidae; genus Diadema; species Diadema setosum. The sequence goes on from NC_092687.1 coordinate 31,418,152, forward strand.
GCAAAATCAGTGTGTGCGACTTTATGTTCGTTTTGAGGTGCACGGTCACATATATATATATATATATATATATATATATATATATTATATACATATATAATGCCATACATTTAATTCGGTTGGGAACATTGCAGACTAATACAAAGTTCATGAACAAATCATATTCCCAGTCCTCAAAATTGTTTTTGTTTTTTGAACATGCTATTTCATTTTTTTTTCAAAGAATCTTTTAAGAGTTTTTATTTCATAAACCTGTATAATTTTCCCAAAATTTTGTGTTCATGTTTTTCTGCGAGTGTAAATAACTATTGTTCTTTAATACTTTCCTTTTTTTTTCATGCTGAGCGTTTCTCACCCACCACTCAGTAAACCCTCTGTGTGCCATGCTTATTTCCTGAACATAGACTTGTGCGTACAATTTGCGCATATTTGACTCATTGGCATAGAACGAGTTCAAGCGATTTCGGGCAGGAAAACACAAAACACAGATTTGAAATTTGGGATGAGGCAGACTTTGCGTCTTTGTGCAACAATCGTTTCGGTTGTATTTGTTTATTTATTTTTTTCTCTCCAAGGACCTGATGTACTCGTCACAGAAATGTATCAAACGTCTTAAGTTGGCTTGGTGCAAGCATTACGATGAGAGTTTGGGTTTTTGCAGGTGACTATACCACATTGTTTGTCTTTATTAGTGTGCAGATATTTCATGGGGACAATTTTCACAGAAGCAAAATGATGTCATGAACCGTCATTTGCATGAAATACGAGGACATGCTGCGTTCGAGACCAATAATGGTCAGCATACCATTTACACCCAGGAAACTTGGTCAAACTTTGTCAAACTTTGCTGCGTATGCACTCCTTTCTCTCTCTCATTTCCTCCGTCGCATCAGGGAGTTCACATTCCTGGTCGCTTTATACTATGACGTATGGAGGTCATGTGCCTCTGATTCATGATTTTTAAAAAATGGAAATTTGCTTAGTTGAAAATTGTCTTCTCTATAATTACATCAATGCTAACGTAATGTGTACATTTGAATTGTCATGTATAACTCTACCTATTTCGGCTGTCAGAGAGGATTACACTCATCAGTTTGTTTTATCATTATTACAACAAAAGTTTGAATAGTTGAATCTTCTAATGCTTTCTCATGTTTCACATGTTCGCATGAGAAAACATTTAATTCTTTCTCATGGTTTGCATGAGAAAACATTAGAAGCTGCAAACAGTTTTTATAAGCTGAATAGCATCAAAATGAAAAGGTGTAGTATGTATTCGAACAGGATATATGGAATTCTTTTATTAATGTTCCCTGATATTGATGAATTATATTGTGTCTACCATAACATTATTCTTTAAAGTTATCTGGTTATTTTTTGAACTGTGATACCTCTCTCCAGACACCATTTGCTGTGTTTAAAGACAGGTGAACTTCTCTCTTCCATATATATATTAAAAAAGCTTCACATATTGGCTGCATTGTGCTGCACGTTTTACACAATGCCATGTGAATTGTGTGAAATACATATATGATGAGAATATGTAACATGTAAATATCATTTGCTATTACAGCCTTAATCCTGTGCGTCAATTCATTCTTATCCTAATGTCGTGTCGTCATCATCATCGTACACCAATTCTTTTAATCCAGTCATTGTTTTTAAATGAAATTTAACAAATTTTCCACTTTATAATGACATCAATGAACTGTCCTCTCTACACGAATAAATATGAATTACTCGACCAAAATCAGTTTACGTTTATAAGTTTTAAAAAAAAATGTATTCATACATACGCTTAGTCTTAGTCTTGTAAAGAAACAATACTAATTTCAACATTGAGAGTAAGCATTCGCCGCTCAGTGAGATACCCCGTTTCTGTTATTTTGATATCATGGTTGGATCTGTGGCCTCGTAGTCACTTTTCAGAGATAGTAATGATAGATTTAGATTGAGAGGCGACAATTGTAATGCATGAATAAATGAACGCGGGCTTACATGTACAAACCTACCTTCTTCAGCGAGACCACAGGATAAAGAAGAGGTCAATGCTATTATCAAAACGAGGTTGTATCTTCTATCCATCACAGGTTGACGAAGATTATGACAGTTTATAGAACAAAACTATTCAATGTTTAACGTTTTGATCGTAATAGACACAGGCCTGTCAACTCAACGCCGTTGCACAGTTCTCAAAAACATAGGAGCACTACCAAGCATACAGACCAACTTGTCTAGAATAGACATGATTCTTTTATTGAAGGCATCTCGACAGTATTAAACCGCGCTTTTTTCACTATATACGTCTGTTACGGGCCGCACTCGTCTGTTCATGTTTGTCGAAGTCTCTCTATCTTGCACATTCTATGGCGTAAATCATACCGTTGACATTGTTGGTTCACGGTAGACTGCACCGAATACAATGCATATTCTTTTTTTTTTCCGGGGGGGGGGGGGGGGAGTGGTGCATAGAAATTATGGTGGGACGCTTTTAGCAACACATCCATGGTGTATTGTTGTAGTTTTACAGTGAGCATTGATCGCAACAACAGGCATGCCCACATAGTTTGTGTAGGGGAGTGTAGTAAAATCTTGGACAGGCATTTTTGTTTCCTCAAAGTTTACTCCTATATACAATGCGCCAGACAACTCTTACAGCATAATATGTGTGGCGCTCCGACAAAATGAGTCATAAGTCGCACGGGGAGTTTTCCCGTAATGAGCCGAAAATGAAGGGGAAGCACTACTCGGGTCGAAATTTTTTTATGACGGATTTTGATTCCTTTATGTTTTATCTGTTTGTACAGAAAATTTCAGCGTGTGAAAATGAGTACAAGTGTCCCAAATCACCGTTTTTCTGAGACAATTTTTTCGGTTACATTTTTTTCGAACGCTCGCCTTTGCGTTGCGTTTCGCACCTATTGTTCTTGCCAGATCGAGACTCCGCCTCCGTTGCTAGGGTGTATGCTAATGAGGCATTGCTCTTGACCCCTTTGAAGACAAAACAAAGCATGGTGCGCGCGGCGGCGTCGGCGGCCAAGCGGCGAGGGCTATAGAATTACGCAATAATAGTGAGCTGACCAAGGCTATTGATTGCATGACCAGCGAGTTTCGTTTGATACATGCACTCCATTTCAATGAGTGGTGATTGACATGACGCACAAATCGCACTGAAAAAAATAATTCCAACGAACGATCACGCAAAATTTATGATACTTTATCTATGAGCTAATACAATGATCACATATCGAACTCGAAACCTTTTTATGCGTGTGTGTACTTAATTGGCCTCATTAATGAATTTGTTCAAATAATCATAACTTTCGTTCCCTGGTATGTGACTTGCTGTTTAAAGTTCATCTCTGGAGATATAGTAGGGCCTAAGTTGTCAATTATTCTCGTTTTTATAAAGTCGACAATTTGTGTGATAATTCGCCAAATGTATGTAATGCGTACTATTATTTCCCTGGTTAATGAAACTTATTGCCTTACTTCTTATGATGGTTTGGGCCGTGACGGCATGGAGAGAAATCGGAAGACAAACATTATTAATGCCCAGATAGCTCGTGTTCCCTTTGGAGGATATTCTGACTCTAGTCATCTGTGTATTTTTAGAAGTAGGACCTATTTGAGAAAGGGACAGAAAGCTGTGTCGCTACTCAAAAGTGTGCTTCTTCATTTTGTTTTGTTTTTTAATCAGAATGTTTGTAATGATAGCTGTTTGCTGTGTATTGCGTGTAGCTGACATGTGAGAGGTCAAGTCTGCAAAGAATTAGGTTGGCTAACAGCTTTGCCAAGTAGCAGCGCTAATTGCCCATTGAATTGCGTAGGAACTAAGGAATTTCGAATGAAAGAACTCGGACGGCAATGTTCACGCCTTGTATCTGAGTAAACCCCGCATCAACGAAGCCTTAAACAATGAAAGGTAAACTTCCTGCTATCAAGGGGTGGATAATCACGCAACCAGTATTCTTTCTTCGCCATTGATAGCAGAATCAGTGACGGAATGGAGCAACAGTGTTGGAGGATCGGCATTATGTCTGCTAATTTGTAAAGGAATTTTTCAGTCTCCTTTTGTGTTCAGAACCACAGTCAGTGCCGCTAACTTACTCTATCTCCTACAAGCTATCGTTACCATCTTAAAACGTGAATTTTATGAAAGGCTAAAAGTGATCAGGGAATCAGTTCTTCCGCGTGACACATGCAGGCTTTTATAATAGCATACCAAGCTTAAATCGTTTACCTGTATAGAAAGGGCGGGGATACACACTTATCGCAATCATCCGGATTTGAGAGTGATACACTCTACTACTTTTCTTCATCTTTCCCCCGACAAAGACCATGGTAATTCAAAACAAACAAACAAACAAACAAACAAACAAACAAACAAACAAACAAACAAACAAGCAGTTGATTTATATCAGAACGTAGAGATTTTTTTTTGTGTTTCATGTATGTATAGGTCATCTCTTGATGTATAGTAGGCATTTGTTGTCGTTTTTACAGCGTTTCCTAATAAATGCCTGTAGCGAAAACCCAACAAAACTTCTATCAAGGAGGGAAGGGAACGTAAATTTAAATATCACATAGTTTACAGAAATCAGACATGTAAATAAAGCAATCATATACATCCGCACGGCCGATTGTAATCTCTTACTTTGATTATCAAACATGATCGCCTGCACTTACGTGCTTTTTTCTAATTTCTTGAACTTTGCCTCATTTTCTCTCTTTTTTTTAAACAATTGCTCGAAACATTTAAAAATCGTAACACAGTCTGCTATCCCACAACATAATATTCCATTTGATTTGTCACTTATTGTTGGTCGGGTGACGCCAAATGTTGGAATCTCGAGCGATGATACTCGGCATTTTGTTTGTTGGTTTTCGTCTCATCGCTCAAAAGAATTTTGACTACGATTACAAGACATAACTGATGGTTTACAAAAGTGATCATCAATTCAGTAAGGATTAGTCAAGTCATGAATTCACTTTACCCATCATGACTGTCTAATCGAACTACGACAAAAAAAAAGGCGCGGTTTGGGTAACCGCGCCTTTTTATTCTCATAGTTCAAACTAATTCTTGACATAATCAAAACAAATAATTCTTTATTAAATTTTTCAAAATACTCAAAAGACGGCCTAAGTCAAAACTTTCTACAAAGATTGCCTATACGGCAATCTTTACTAGCCTAAACAAGTTTTCTAGAGCTATCAGTTCCCCCTATGACAATGACTTCGATCGCGTTTTGAACTTGTATCGAACTACTTTCAAAACAGCTATTACCATGCTTCCATGTGTATCTCTTCGCTTGTTATGTATGTGTGAAGGTATTTCATTGGAATCTAGTCTAGTTCTTCTTTATTATGTAACTGTTAAATCAATATATATATATATATATATATATATATATATATATATATACTTCTTTTTTTTCATTTTTAAGCAAAGTATTTTCTGTAATCCTATGCAATCCGCACGAAAGACTGGGAAATCTGTTTTTGTAGAATGACCAAGTATTATTTTCGAACATGTTGACTCGTACAATGTTGACGTTATATCAAAAGCGTTCTTTTGAATTTACATTCACAGGAGAGATAACTCTTGATGTGGAAGAACTAATCAATTCCCAACTAAAATAACATTCCGAGAGAGCAGGACACTATATCAGAAATTAACCACACAACGACAGGACAACACATCCGTTCAGACGTTTAAAGCACATACATGTATATACAAACACGCATGCAGAGCCTGATGGGAAAAAAAAAAATCATATGAAATCAGAGAGAAAAGTGAAAAGAAAAACATGACCTTAGCATATTTAAAAATTATTATTTTTTTTTTTAGATTTATCTATTAGTTTTTTTTTTCCCATCTTATGATCTCAGCAAATCTATTGGTATGATGCCTAAAAGTGGGACATAATACTATTTCAGAATTGTTATTACTCTAATTTCCCGCTTGTCAGGAAAGGGCGAAGGTGCAACAATTTTGCACTTTATTCAATTATTTGTTTTCGTTTTATATATCCATCTTAATTCATGTCATATATATACTCTGAAAAAATGTATAGTACTATGTTTTTGTTTGTTCATTTTCAGTTCAAATAGCACCACTTATTCAAAACATATGTGACCCTGCACCTCAAAACAAACAAAAAGTCGCCAGACATGAATTTCTAGTTAAGACCATATTCTCAAAGAACAGACTTTAAGCCTTAAAATGATGTATAACTCAAATCAAATGGGCTCTCCTAACCTATCTAAATATTGGAAAGAAAGCACAAACTCAGGAAAAGTGTCAACTGAGAAAAGAGGCTCTGAAGTACTCTGTCTATTCAAGCGCTTAATCTTTACCAAACCGTGATGGCTGTGCGATGAATGGGACAAAAAACAGGAAGTACTAAAACCATCAGAGTAACAACAATGAAGGGATTATCAGATTAAACTGAAATTAAGCATGCTTCATTAACACATTCTGTCCATATTTAATTTTAACTTTCAAAGCAGTAGCACTACCCCTTCAAAAGTTATTAGAGTTGAAAGTGAAGAGTGTGGACAAGGTTTTTCAGAAATGAAAACGGGATTCTAAAGACACACCTAATCACACTATTCTACCAAAAATGTTCGAGATAAACTGCTAAAAAACACAATTTCCTGCCCGTTTTATGATACCAAATTTTAGCATAATGTAAAAGAAGACCCGCTCTTTCAGAAAATATGAAAAAGTCATATTCTGCTAGGTTGACCCATTTCACTTATTTTCAGTCCTCACGCAAAATCAGTGTGTGCGACTTTATGTTCGTTTTGAGGTGCACGGTCACATATAAGGTGTTGAATGAGAGTACACTGTAGAATTTTCAAAATCACTCTCTGTGGTGAGGTAGCATATCATCATCATACATGATAATCATAACTTACCTTTTGTATCCCCTGAATTTCAATTTATTACAAAGTCATGTTAACAATGTGTGATTTGAATGTTGCAATGTAGAACTTTATAGGCTGATATGAATACCTTTGTGATATATCAGATGAGTCTGCTCTTGTCACACATTCGCCCCTTTGCTCCCACTTCTTTTCCCTCTCATGCTAGATCTGATATCTGATTTCTCTATTTTGAAATGTCACACAGTGTATAGGTCACATAACTGAGATTTAATGAAAATATCTCTGGGAGCCCTGTCATGCGCTATCATAGGGACTGGTATAAACAAGTGGGACATATGGAAAATAGGTAGATGTTCAATAAAGAAAAAAATTAAAAAGAGATTCACGCTAGAATTTTGTCAATAAAAAAAAAGAACAACAACAGGGGAACAAATATCCTGCACAACAGTGTAAAGAGTAATTCAGATCTGATAAGAAATTAGGAAGTTATGATCTGCTGACATTCATTGTTTTCTTTTTTTCGGGAAAGTTCCTGACCAGTCGTTATCGACATACGAATCAGTAAAGTTGATAATGTCAAGCTCTCACAATTTCTTACTCATTTCATATATAGAAATGACAAACATCTGTCAAGCTTTTATATTTAGTAATGACATGCGAGATATGAATACTAGAATGTAGGAATTGTGTGGTAGCGACAGAAAGCTATGTTTCCGTAGAGGACTTTATTTCATTGATTTATAATTTTTCTCAAAGCATATATGTGAATTCGTACTGGATATGTGAAAATGCGTCATGGGTATACATGCTATATATGTATTACCCTGAATCTAAATATTGGAAAGAAAAATGTGAACCGAGAAAAGAGGCTCTAAAATATAGGGTCTACCTGTCTATTCAAGCACTTAATCTTTTCCAAAATGTGCTAGCTGTTCCATAAATGGGACAAAACACAGGATGTAAACCCCTGGGGCAAAAACAATGAAGGGATTTTAAGATTAAGTTGAAATTGAGCATGCCCTATTAACTCATTCTGATCACTTTTATGCTAGCTTTTAGAGCAGTAGGCTTATCCCTTCAAAAGTTGTAAGCCTTGAAAGTGAAGAGTGAAGAGTAGTGTGAGGGTTATCAAGACACGAAAGGGGACCCATAATACTTCTCACTACTCTACAAAAAAAAAGTTGTAGAAAACTGCTGAAAATACACTTTCCCATTAATTTTATAATCCCAAACTAAAGAATAATGTAGAAGAAGGGTATTTCTTTCAAAAATATGACAAACTTAAAATTGGCTAATAGTTGACCTGTTTCACCTTTTCGAGTCCTCACGTAAAATCAAGGGATGAGAATTTGTGTTCGTTTTGTAATGCACAGTAACATATACAAGACAGCGGGTCATTTAGGAAACTATCGGTTCAAGTCACAATGATTGCATCAGCAATCCAAGTGGCTATACACCTTGGGGTGATTCATGCAAGCATTGTTTGAAAAAAAAAATTAACACACGCATCTAATGATTCGCAATTTCCTAATGTGAAAAGAAAGAACTACGTTTTTTTAGGGTACGTGTTTGTTAAGATGATTATACGTCCTACACATTAATATACATAATTCTACAGCACACAACGTACAACAACGAAAAGAAGTGAACCGTGAGGTTATTCACGCATGCCTGGTTTACAATTTATGTTATAGTACTAATATGAAATAAACATTCTTTTGAGGGTAAGTGTATGTCAAGATGAGTATATATCCTTTTTATCAAGGACTACATCACGAACATAATATAGCAAAGAAATTATGTTTCCATACCACATCATTTATAAGAAATTCACCATCAGTTTCAAAGGGCGTTTGCCCCCAAAAAAGTGGAAAAGTTGGCATATGCAGACACAAAAAAATGGCACATATCAATAAGAAAGTATATAAAGTAAAATCAACATGCTTTCACTTTCCTAACGTAATGAATGAACATTTGGCTAACCGATTTTAGAAAGTGTGGAGAATAATTGATACACTTAACTATGTCAGTATCAAGTTGATGGAATTTGTTAATTTTCATGAAAAATGATTACATTTTTGGAATTCTCTAAATATTTTCTTAAAACTGTTGTTCACAGATGACGTCATGAACTCTAGTGGTCTCCTTTTCAAGTGACATTACCAAAACTCAACAAATTAATAACTTTTGCATCAATTGTTCGATTTTCCTCAAACTTTCACTGATGTTTTCTACTCAATATGGCTGCTTTCACTCATTCCACATTTTTCTCTGGGTTGGGATTTCTTTCAATGCATTGGGCCATCCATCAAAGCTCTTGGATCTATGACATGATATGGGTGAGAAGAGGTTGACGCCGAGACGACCTGACAAGACACTCCATGACATGATGTTAAATTAGACGCGCGTTTTTATTAAGGTATCATTGTCTCTACTTCACAGACACGTATGCCATACCAAAGGAATGCAGAACTATACCAAACCAGTGTAAATCAAAATGCACTGGTCGTTTAAATGTAAACCAATTCAAATCGAAATATTCACACGAGGAAAAAGTGTCATAGGTACCGACGTCAAGTATAGACCGATTCAATTTCGATGACCTATTCACCTACCGCCGCTAGCGGCGCTATAACGGCCGCCATAACTGGGGGCCAACGGGGCTTCCCAGCGAGCTAGCTACCCAGCGAGTTGCACTTGCAGCTCAGCGTACCCATCGCGCATAGTTAGCCGAGCGCGACCGCTGCGCCGCGGCCGGCGACCGCTGGCGCCGCGCTAATATTGTGATTGTTTACTCACTGTGTGGAAAAGTCATTTAGCGGCCTTTAATGCCATTCTGTTGGACAATTTGAGTGATTCAGACATATTGATCTACTTTGAAGGCTTCAAAGGAAAGATCAGGAAAACACATTGTGCAGTTGTTGGGTGCACAAATAACAGAAAAAACTGGAAATGGGAGCTACACGGCAGTGTGTGAAATTCAGACACCGCTGACGCATGACAAATTAAGGCAAAATTAAAGACAATTAAGTGAAATACATCGGTATAAAAATGCACAGATTTCGAAACAAACTATGTCTTCTAGATTCTCTAATTAGGTTATCACTGCATATTTGTAAAATGTTGTCCATCTTAGAAGACAAGTTTAGATCAAAGAATATGATAATTCACTGTTTTGTTTTGTTTTATCCTTGGTGTCCTACTTGCCAAAGTTAGAATACACTTCCTGGCTAGACTTTATTATTATGACAAACATTTTACAGCCTACACTACAGCTAAATTAATGTTTCAAGATGCGTTAAATTCTTATATTGTTTTCACTTCTTCAATGTTCAGCACTGAATTGACCATCTAGGCCTATTCAATTTTGGCCTGGAACTCTGAATTTGACTTTTGATAAAGTGATACCATTAAACCATGGATGGTGGCAAACATCCGTTTCACAATAATACTAAGAAAGTATGACTTAAAAATCACTTTTGTAGATTGTCCATGTGTTAGCATGGTGCTATTTAAGGTTACTTAGACCTAAAACAGTAGAAGTTTTGCTTGTAGACATCAGGCGACGTAGTCGTAACTTAAGTTTAGGCATATCATACGGTCTAGAAACGCCTAGATTTATATTCCGTTTGGTTTATTCAGTTAGGCTTGCCTGAAGTTATCGACATCCGAAAATGATATAGGATGTAGGGTTCTAGAAGTCAATAGGTCTAGATCTAGTCTGGAATCTTGCCTAGATTTCTAGACAAGATCTAATGTTAGACAGATTCTACCCTGCAACTGGCCCGACACTCCCCGAGTAAAGGCAAAAGCCTGCCCTAAAAAGGTTGAATTAACCGATAGGCTAGCTTGTAATTTATCGCGCCATAATCGAGCTCAAGATTCTTATTCATTATTTGTATTTAATTATATCAGTTAACTTGACAACAGCCTAGGCTTATTAGCAAGACGTGTGCCTGTCCCTAGCAGCAATTCTCCCCAGCGGCTTTTATTCTCTTGCAAGTTTTACACGAATGTGAATATACCGTACGGGGCTTACACGCGAGTACCCAAGTCATCGCCAAAGAAATAGAGTCTACAAACATTCACGGATCGTACCGATATTTACCTTGAAATTCAAGTTTTGGCTACAGCCGTATGTCATCTACCCATTCGCTCATAGGCTGTATAAGTTGTTTGATTTTATCTATTTTTAATTAGCTAGCAAAAAAAAAAGTAGACTCTAGTTGTCACAAATCCAGATGCGTCGATCGCTGCCAGCGCCAGAGATAGCTAGCTGGCCGGCTGGCGCCGGGTGGTAAAAAGCACTGGCTGCCGCTGGCACCCTTGCCACGCACGCACGGCGCTTGCCGACCCGACCTGTTTGGCCCCCAGTTATGGCGTCGCCTTAAGAGGGCGCACTTCCATGAACAGTCGCTTGAATCGGTCTATAAAAAAAAAAATCACTTTGTTCAAAGCGATATACAGTAAAACAAAATACTCCGAGTGTATTTTCTATCGCATGCTATACAGTGATGGATTGGTCAGCACTGCAAAACAACAGTAATGTTGTTGAAATAACTTTTAATTATATATATTGCGCATTGATGTACAAAAAAAGTTAAATGTTGAGGACGGAAGCCATGTTGTAGTCGATACATTTTAATTTGTATTTCCATGTTTACAAAAACAAACACATTACTGAGTTTTATTTCTTCACTAGTTTGTGTTCAACATGTTCAATAATTATACAAGTTTACGACTATACATGCTGTAGTACCAACTTATGTAGATCTATACAATGTAGCATTTCGCAAGAGGATAGTCATCGTATCCATAGTAGACGACATAGTGTATACAGCTGGAATAATGCAACAAAATGCACAAAAGGAGGATATTAAAAAATGCTACCCTTTACATGACACAATAGAAAAGGAAATGAGCAATGTTTTTTTTAATTTTTTTTTTCAAATGTAATGTAGAAAATATAGCATAAACCTGGATCTAACGTATTTTGCATCGCGCAATAAATAATGCAAACACAGTCATGACAGTAATATAAGATGGATTCCACTTTACATGGAACACTTCTAATGTCTATAAAAATAAATTTTAAAGTACGTCCTTTTCGTACTTATTCACATATTAAATGCAGTGAGCTTTTTGCCATCTTTATCAAGCACACCGTGGGAATTCAAATGTACAACTTCCATTGTAAACACAAAGATATAAAACACATAACAGAGTATATTACAACCATGATCAACGACATGGCATATATTTTGATGTACACGTTGATACAGTTGGTAACATGTTAGCTGAGACTCTAAATGATTACATATTTTGCACAATCTTTTCATTGCCTCTATACGAATTCATATGTTTCATCTAGGATGTAATTTAGTTAAAACAGAGGAGCAGCATATCACTCTAAATATTTTAACTATTCTTTGTAATGAAAAATCAGTGAGGAAATTTTGCTGCTTCATATCAGGCAAACTCCCCGTATTCAACGATAGAACCTCTACTGTAAACATCCACTTCACAACATAAACATAATTATATTGAAGCTAAATCAGTATAACATGATTAAACTACACACTGTCTCAGAGGTTTAGGAAAACATCATTACGTACAATCTCGCAAATTTTACAATGAAAAGGAAATTTCAATACGCGTTGCATCACATTACGTCCTTCCATTGACTATACACATCTTCACTTCACTTGTCTAGATCATGTAGAATTAAACAATGTACAGGTGAGTGATAATGATTACAATACTTTGGTGTCTGCATCCCCATTGAAATGCAGAGCCATTACTGCATCCGGTATGGCTGATGTTAAAGGTAATGTAAGGCGTACTATTCTTTTTTTCTTTCTTTATATGTGTTAGTTAGTTTGTTTATCTTTTTCCCATCCGATTGTCATCAAATATCCAAGTGGGTATAACAATGCGTAAGCTGTGATTGTCGACGCGACCAATGTGGATAATAGGCCATCGCAGCCAGATTTAGGAAAGGCAGCATTAGCTAGAAAATCAAAACATAAAAATCTTTATTACATTTTTGCCCGCATTAAGCCATGAAACATGAAACCTGCATTTCGCTGTCAATACGTATTTTGTATTTCATTGATTCTCGATGAGAAATAAATTGAACAACCAAGCAATGCATTTGTGCATCCTTCACAGCAAAATATTTTACTGTTCGCCAACAGCTGACAACAAAGTCAACAATATCACACACGGTCATATGAATTCAACGTCAGTACTATGGAAATTAAACGCACGAACACACACACACACAAAAAAAAGAAACGAACGATAATATATCCTGAAAGCAGCATTCATATTGTAAGTTGCAATCACGAGGAACTGTAGATGTTCATATACCTTCCAAGAATACGTATAATTGTAAGGTAACGTGTAATCTATGATTTAACACAATCATGACATATTCAACGATAGTAAGGTAATGTGTCATTCATGATTAAGCACAATCATGACACATTCAAGATGTACCAACAGTATAAAAAACACACATACACAAATGCACACACGCACTCACAGAAACAACGTTCGATGAAACAACTCTAGAATTGTGATCATTTTTTCTAACTGTACAGTTGTTTTTCATTTACGTCTTGTACAACGCATCATAAAATAGTGTACTCTCTGCATTCTCCTTTAAATCTTGGTATACACTGTAATACAAAATACTAATGTTGATTAAAAAAATAACACTAAATAATGTACACAAGTTGATAACAGAGTTTACAACATTGCTTATCATTTGTTACTCGATTTTTTTTCTCCATGAGCAAAGTGGGAGCCGCATTCTTGTTGTCATTTAACTCTTTATGTGCCATGGTGAAAATCCCCTGTGTGCCACGTTATTCTGAGACACGAAGGTAGTCATGCTTAGAGAAGGAATTCTGTTTTTCCAATTTGTATAACTTCTACAAATTTCTGTTAAGATGTGCATAATAGGAATCAAAGTTAAAGAGGAATGCCAAGCTTTGTTTCGATATAAATTGTATGACGACTCTATTCTCAATTTTTCTTTTGAATGACCAGTTGCTACATTACCTGATTACTGTAAAGGCATGACTTTTGCACATTAAACCGTGACAGAAATTTAGAATGTACGAGCAAATCTTGTTGGGAACATCGCTCGATAGTCGATCACCACATAGAATGCAAGCCGTATATGTGACCCTGCACCTCAAAACAAACAAAAAGTCGCAGACATGCATTTTTAGTTAAGACCATATTCTGAAAGAGCAGACTTTAAGCTTCAAAATGATGTATAACTCAAATCAAATGGATTCTCCTAACCTATCTAAATATTGGAAAGAAAGCACAAACTCAGGAAAAGTGTTAACTGAGAAAAGAGGTTTTGAAGTACAGTGTCTATTCAAGCGCTTAATCTTTACCAAACCGTGATGGCTGTGCGATGAATGGGACAAAAACAGGGAGTAAACCACCAGAGTAACAACAATGAAGGGATTATGAGATTAATTTGAAATTAGGCATGCCTCATTGAAACATTCTGTTCATAATTAATGCCAACTTTCAAAGCAGTAGCACTATCCTTTCAAAAGTTATTAGAGTTGAAAGTGAAGAGTGTGGACAAGGTTTTTCAGAAATGAAAAAGGGATTCTAAAGACACACCTAATCACATTATTTTACCAAAATGTTCGAGATAAACTGCTAAAAAACACACTTTTCTGTCCGTTTTATGATACCAAATTTTAGCATAATGTAAAAGAAGACCCGCTCTTTCAGAAAATATGAAAAAGTCAAGTTCGGCTAGGTTGACCCATTTCACTTATTTTCAGTTCTCACACAAAATCAGTGTGTGCGACTTAATGTTCGTTTTGAGGTGCACTGTCACATATGTGACAGTGCACCTCAAAACAAACAAAAAGTCGCCAGACATGAATTTTTAGTTAAGGCCATATTCTGAAAGAGCAGACTTTAAGCTTTAAAATGACGTATAACTCAAATCAAATGGACTCTCCTAACCTATCTAAATATTGGAAAGAAAGCACAACCTCAGAAAAAGTGTGAACTGAGAAAAGAGGCTCTGAAGTACAGTACTACAGTGTCTATTCAAGCGCTTAATCTTTACCAAACCGTGCTGGCTGTGCAATGAATGGGACAAAAAACAGGAAGTAAACCACTGGAGTAACAACAATGAAGAGATTATCAGATTAAACTGAAATTAAGCATGTCTCATTAACACATTCTGTCCATAATTAATGCCAACTTTCAAAGCAGTAGCACTATCCTTGCAAAAGTTATTAGAGTTGAAAGTGAAGAGTGTGGACAAAGTTTTTCAGAAATGAAAAAGGGATTCTGAAGACACACCTAATCACACTATTCTATCAAAAATGTTCGAGATAAATTGCTAAAAAAGCACACTTTCCTGCCCCTTTTATGATACCAAAGTTTAGCATAATGTAAAAGAACACCTGCTCTTTCAGAAAATATGAAAAAGTCAAGTTCGGCTAGGTTGACCCATTTCACTTGTTTTCAGTCCTCACGCAAAATCAGTGTGTGCGACTTTATGTTCGTTTTGAGGTGCACGGTCACATATGAGAGGAACAAAAGCACGAGAAACGCTTTCCTTGTGCCGTGGGATTAGCAGTAATTAGCGGTTTATCGATCGGTCTTGGCGGCTTTGTTTGATAAGCAGAATATGCGAAGTTGGCACGCCGTCGACTGAGTCGGAGGTGCGAACGTGGCACATAAAGAATTAATGACACAAAATATTCACCTCAATATACAAGCAAAAAAACGAGACAATTTCCATGCAGTTATCATGAATATCACAAAGTACAAGGTCTTACTGGCCGTGAGGAAAAGCATTCACAAACCTGCACACTGGTACAAATCTTCGACTTGCAGACAAAAGAAATAATGAGTAACGAGTAACAAATAGTGCCAACAATGTACATTCACATGAAATTTCCTTCCATACAACACAATTATTTTCTAGCGAATCCATGTCTGTTTGGATTTGACTGTACACACTCCTCTTACTTTGATAATTTGAGGTAAAACAAAAAAGAATGGAACTGTAAACACGTAAATTGGGACTTCAAACGATAATATGTTTTGCACGATCTTTCCATTGCCTCTACTAATTCATATATTGTATTTAGGATGGCATTCAGCTAAAACGGAGAAACAACATATCACTTTACATATTTCAACTATTCTTTCTAATGAAATATACGCGAGGTGATTTTACTACTTTGTATCAAGCAAACCTTACATATTCAACGCCAGAACCTCTACTGTTATGTAAACACCAAGTCATAACATAAAACACATTGAGACTAAACCATTATACAATAAGTTAAACTATCAACTGTCATAGAGTATTAGCAAAACACTATGTACAATCAGGCGAAACTTTTAATGAAAAGACAATTTCAATATGAGTTGCATCACGTAACGTCCTTTCATTGACTAAACACACCTTCACTTCGTTTGTCTACAACATGTAGAATTAAATGTACATGTGAATGATAATAATCACAAAACTTAATTGTCCGCATCCCCATTGGAATGCAGAGCCTTTACTACATCCGGTATGGCTGATATTGAAGATAATGCCAGCCATACTATTCTTTATTGTTGTTGTTGATGATGTTGTTTTTCTTTCTTCTTATTTGTTAGTTTGTTTGCTTGTTTTTTTACCCATTCCATTGTCATCAAATATGAGAGTGGGTATATAACAATGTGTAGGCTGTGATTGTCGACGCGACCAATGTGGATATAAGGTCTGCGCAGACAGATATAGGAATGGCAGCATTATCTATAAGAAAAAAAAAACATAAACATCTTGATTACATTTTTGCACGCATGAAGACAGAGAACATGAAACTTACATCTTGTTATAATTACGTACTAACAATTCACCGATCCACGATGTCAAATACACTGAGCAACCAAGCAATGTATGATAAATATGCATCTTTAAAATCAAAATATTTTATAGTTCGCAACAGCTGACAACAAGGGCAACAATATCAGACACGGTCATTTAGATTCAACTTCAGTATTACAGAAATTAAACAAAACAAAACAAAAACAAACAAACGAATGATAAGCAGCATGCACATTCTGATTTGCAATTATGAGGAGCTGTGGATGTCAATATAGTTCCCAGGCTATGTATTACAGTAAGGAAATCTGTCCTTTGTAATCAAGCATACTAATGACCCATCCACGATGTACCATCAGTATGATAAACACATACACAAACACACACGCGCACTCACAGAAACAACGTTAGATCAAGCAGCGAACAATAGTCTCGATTTTTTTTTTGTTCTAGCTGTACACACTTGTTTTTCACTTAAAGGTTGTTTGTCTATTACTTACAACATATCATACAAACAGTGCACTATCTGCATTCACCTCATCATTAAATCTTAGTGTACACTGTAATATAAACATACTTCATTTGATTCCGAAAGAAAACACTCTAAAGGATGTACACAAGTTAATCAAAGAGTTTGATAACATGGCGTATCGTTTGTTATTCGATTTTTTTTTCCCTGCGGAAAAGTGGGAGCGGAACTATTGTTCCCATTTAATGACACAAAATATTCACCTCAATTAACAAGGTAAAAACGAGACTTTTCCTACGCAGTTATCATGAATATCACATAGTGCACAGTCTTGCTGGCCCACAAAGAAAAAGCATGCACAAACCTGTGTACTGGTACAAATCTTCAACTTTCAGACAAAAGAAATAATAAGTAATGAGTTACAGATATACATTCACATTTAATTTCATTCCATACCACACATTTATTTTCCAGCGAATCGAAGTCAGTTTGGAATCGATTCCTCACACTCCTGTTACTTTGGTATTATAAGGGGGAAAAAAAGAGAGAATCGTGCTAGCCCACATTAATTTAGTCGCAAGAGATACTGTACGCTTTACCTTATTTTGTAGGTGAATCTTTGATTCCGTAAGTTTTGTTTTCTAATGCGTTTTCTTTACATCTCATGTGCAGCTGCAATGACTAGTGCATACATAGTACAAGATTATTAACAATAAACTATTCACTTCTGACAATTGGAAGGACACGGAAGAAACGTGATGAATTGAATAATTGTATATCATGCTCACATTAATAAGATTAAAACTCATCTCTTGAAGCATTCCAACACATTGAGAAGGGAGGAGTTAGGTGTAAAAAATGCAGGAAAACCGAAATTTTAGAGTAAACGATGCATACATCAATGTTAAGACAAATTCTCACTCACAGATTTAACAATACCTTTGTTATATTATTGAGTTGAATGAGCTGAATGGCCTTACATTTTCTTTTTCATTTACATATATTGGAAAATATGACTATGAAATGAATGAGCCATTAAACTTCACTGAACTTGAGTGAATTTGTTACGAACACAAATGAGGAGCAACGCATCACTGCATATAAATAAAGAAAGATTTCGGTGTTACTTTCTGACTTGTTGACATGTCCCTATGACTCACTGTGAATAATAATAATAGTAATATCAATGACATTGATGATAATGATAATAACAAGGAAAAGTAGAAATTACGCGGTGCGTAATATATGTCCCCGCCGGAGTAGCATTTAGTAGCAAAATGAACAATATAGGCAAAAAGATCAAGGTCAAAGGTCAAAGAAGTCAAAGGTCAAACTCTGTGTAGAAGTTTGGAAGCCCTCACCTAGTGCCATCACATAAAGCAAACGGAATCGGAATTGGGTTAGAAATGGCGAAGGAGTAGCATTTTGTAGCCAATGTACAATATAGGTCAAAAATCAAGGTCAAAGGTCAAAGAAGTCAAAGGTCAAAATTCTGTGTAGAAGTTTTGAAGCCCTCACCTAGTGCCATCACATAAAGCAAACGGAATCGAAATCGGGTAAGAAATGGCGAAGGAGTAGCAGTTTGTAGCCTATGTACAATATAGGTCAAAAATCAAGGTCAAAGGTCAAATAAGTCAAAGGTCAAATTTCTGTGTAGAAGTTTTGAAGCCCTCACCTAGTGCCATCACATAAAGCAAACAGAATCAAAATCGGGTTAGAAATGGCGAAGGAGTAGCAAATTGAACATTTTGATCACACACGGACGCACAGACGGACGGACACACACACGTACGGAGCCCGTTTCATAGTCCAATGCTCGAATTCGTTCGGCGGGGACAATAAATCCTGTTTGCTTTTTTTTTTTTCTTGCAATGTGTAATCTTTTCGGGTTTTTTTAAAGAATGGGTTGTGTTTTTCGTCGAAACTAATTCGAATGACAAATAAAATAACAAGACCCAAAAACAAAAATTCATAAAAATTTAGTGTGACGTCGACTGCAATGGGACGTCGACTTCAGTAGAAAATTATTGACATAACAATTTGTGAGAAATATCGTTCTTAAGCTGTAATAACACGAAATGATTCTTTTCACATTTATTTGAGTTCTTCTTTTTATGTTGTAATATTTTTCGCCTGGTTATCTATCTCTGTGAGTGTGAACTGTTCATATTTTCGGGATATACGATCTATAGTGAACTGCGGCTTGCTTCTTCAGTTCTGTAATGAAAGGCCCATAAACTGTTTGCGTTTAATGTTGAAAGGTCGAAGATGTTTGGAAAAGCAAAAGATTTAACTCTTTATGTGCCATGGTGGAAACCCCCTGTGTGCCACATTATTCTGAGACATGAAGGTAGTCATGCTTTGAGAAAGAATTCGGTTTTTCCAATTTGTATAACTTCTACAAAATTTGTTAAGCTGGACATAATAGTGAGCAAAGTTAAAGAGGAATGTCAAACTTTGCTTCCATATACAATGTATGACAATTCTATTTTCAATTTTTCTTTTGAATTACCAGTTGCTACATTACTGTAAAGGCAGGACTTTTGCACATAAAATGGTGACAGAAACTTAGGATGTACACGCAAATTTGGTTTGGAACACCGCTTGATAGTTAATCGCCACATGGAATGCAAGCCGTATGTGAGAGGAACAAAAGCGCGAGAAACGCTTTGATTGTACCGCGGGATTAGCGATTTATCGATCGGTTTTGGCGGCTTTGTTTGTTGAGCAGAATATGCGAAGTTGGCACGCCGTCGACTGAGTCGGACGTGCGAACGTGGCACATAAAGAGTTAAAAAAACCCAAGACAGTTATGTCTCCATAAGACTGGATCGTAAGGCATTTCTATGATGTGAGAAGGAGAGAGAGAGAGCCTATATATATATATATATATATATATATATATATATATATATATATATATAGTTCTCAAACCACCCCATGTTTAACAGTACATTTCATTGTGATTCTCAAACACTTGTTGTGATGTCCTTCCTTACATATTTTGTTTTCTGTTTCAATGTGTTCCTACTCTCGCCAATATCCCTGTATTCCTTATCTATTCGTATCCCTTACTATTCCGTTCTTTGCTCTGTTTCCAATGTATTCTGGTTTAGATTTAAGTATCTCGGCCAGTAACGTTGTATCAACTCTCTTATTAATGTCCTTTCTTCTTCCCTTTTCTCTCCCGCTGTTTATGTATGTTATCCACATCTTGTTGGTCCTGGTTTATCAATCTCGTAATAAACATGTCATCCTTCTTTGTGACGTTAAGTTTAGGAATTACAATCATTCAGTCTTGATGTCGTCCTCTTGTATGTCTTGTTTTCCCTTTCTGGTCCTCTCGACATGGTTCCATCTCTGATTGTTTGCAGTTTTGTTCAGAACTGGTAAACGTGCATATGGAAATCCCCAGCCTGTTCCATTATCTCTCTCACCTTCTGGGCTGCTGCTACCTTTGCATCTCTGTGTAAAAGGGCGAAATGTTATTGATAAGACAGGTTCTTGCATTTTACAAAAGCCAGGGGCGGATCCAGGAATTCCGTAAAGAGGGGGCGCGTTTACGAAAATAAAGGGGAGGCGTACGCACCCCTCCCCCCCCCCATTTTTTTCTTTTTATTTCTTTTGTTTCAACAAAAAATAAAGGGGGGGGGGCGTGCGCCGGTTGCGGTCCTCCCTGGATCCGCCCCTGAAAGCGTCATTGCCTTCTGCGGCTATCTTATCAACAGAACATGATTTACGTGGTTTGTGTTGGTTATTTTTTTTCTGCACTATGTCATCATTGCTCATAATCCACTGCAATTAATTTGCATACTATTTGTCCTATATTTCATGAGTCCACAGGTGCTTAAAAAAACACATAATCGATCAAACTTGTGTCTTGGGGACTGGATATTTGAAAGAAAAATATAACGAGACTAATCCACAGACCGGTGTGAACAAGTGCGGTGCAAGGAAACTGGATTTGAATGACCACATCTAGTTACACAAAATGCAGTTTTAGGGCATAACGGTCGTCCGACTCCAGCAGCTTAGTTATTGCAAAAAAAAAAAAAAAAAAAATGTCATGCAACAACCGCAGCTTCTTTGCTATAAGAACAGCAAGGAAAGTTTGATCAAAATGGAATGAATACCAAAGAAGCTATGATTTCGTAGAGTGCGTTTCGCTTATGCTTTACGTTCTTGAATCAACTCAAATATTAAAAAAAAAAATGGTAGAGAATTTACGCTGTCAACCCTTTACAATTTACCGTACAGTGTGTATATAAAATCATGAAATTTTCATTAACTGTTGTCTTGTCAAACGATATTTATGTCCAGGTCTGAAATCTTCATATACCTGACTAATCTACATTTTGATACTAGGCAAACATGAACAGCATATTTTTTTTTTTCAGAAAATTTGCAATATCTTTTTTTGTTATTTTTCGTGCACAACTAATATAATAATTATGAGGTGATGACACCTTAATCTCATACATTTTCTATTCATAATAAGTCTACGCAGAAATCAAAAAAAAAAATTCACAATGTCCTTACTGTCCGTATTTATCTGATTGTGATGAAATTTTCACTGTTGTGCTTAAAATATTTTACGTTTTTTTTTTATCAGAGGGGCTTATGCACGTACATGGTGTAGAAATTGCCTGTGAGAATACAAACATTCCTGTGTGTTACTTTAAAATGTCACTTTTCCGGAACAATGCTGTAGGTTAAAGCCAATTCATTGATCAGGCTTGTATCCTCGGCTGCTTTTCATCCTCCCAATGAATGAAGACTGAGCTAATCTCATTTCAACGCGTGTCTTAAAAACAAACAAACAAACCAACAAATACAAGACTAAAAAAGAAAGGAGAAGGAAACAAACTTACCCGTCACTGAGCCACTGGTTTAATGGCTTTTCATTGACGGTAATGTTCTCAATCTGTAGGATGAACAAATAAAGCAAAAGACAAACGCAGGCTATAATCTGAGCAGCATACCTGAGTTCATGTCAACATAAACCGCTTTTATTTGTTTTTACTCAAAGATAAAGTTCTGCATGTCAACATATCACTGTGTTATCTTCTTGAGGAATAGTTCAGCCTGTTGTCTCTTATTATGACACGCAGATGTATTTGGAAACTGACAATTGTGGGAAGTGCGATGTGAAAGCCTTCATAAAATTGACATGTTTATT
Source organism: Diadema setosum (assembly GCF_964275005.1). Lineage (NCBI taxonomy): Eukaryota > Metazoa > Echinodermata > Echinoidea > Diadematoida > Diadematidae > Diadema > Diadema setosum. The sequence continues at coordinate 31,440,574 of NC_092687.1, forward strand.
TCTTTTTCTTCCGTTTCATTTAATTTTCAGGTATCAGAATGGAAATTATCCTCTCATTGCCCTTCCCCCCGAAGGAGAGATATGAGGAAATATTAATTTATGTAGCATCGACCGCAAAGACTTCAACAATGTACTTTGGTATCGATCACTAGGCCCATGAACGTATACTTGTTTCCCGTTTTAGCAAGTAAAATTAAAGAAATGGCAATGCCTTACACTTACTCTACAGATTGCGGGCAGTGCAGCCATTCCCATAACCAAAACCTCGGGTACGTTAGGGCATGTGATAGCAGCACGTTGAAGATGGGGCATGTGGCACAGAAATTCAGCAAAGTTTGCTGCAGATGTTTCTGACTCTGATCTCCAGCCAAGGTTAAACTCCATCGAAAGTTCTCGAATCTGAGGAAAAAGAACAACAGAAACCATCTTTCTCGTATCCACTTCTTTTGTCCCGTCGTCGCATTGTATTTTGTTTATTTTTACCTGATAAAAGCAATCGAGACATTTAATTGAAATTAAATTATTATCCTTTAAAAGAACAGACTAATGACTTGTTGTAAATATCGATTATATTCATGTCCGGATTAATTCATGGTGAAACAATTCCAGTGCAACTCCGACTAAAACCATCCGATAATTTTAAAGGTACAGGTCAACTACATTTATATATTTACTCCCTCCCCACTCCCTATGATAATATGAGGTACTGTAAATCCTCTTTATTTTGTTATTCAGGCTTAAATAGTTAAAAATAACTCTAATTCCCCTCTTGCTTATATGCCTGTACGGCGAAACAGTTACCATAAGCTCATCCGAGGTAACCAAGGGATGGTTTTCGTGAATTTCCAAGGCTGTTCTTTTCCAAGTCATGCCGATTATGTGGAACATTCTTTCAGACAAGGAACATGTTTCATTTAATACGTTGCACACTAGAGCACTGCTTTGATTTGAATTCCCTAGAAGGTCGCAATAGCTGTAATTGTTGTTGCAGCATTCTTCAGAATAAGTGTGCTGGGAACAGCGTAATGCAGGCCCGGACAGTAGGGAGTTTTCGCTACACGACGGGAAGACCGAGAATAAGAGGCAGCAATCAGCTGTGACGGTCCCCGTACTCGGAATCCAGTCCCCTTATTCAAGCAGTTCCGCTTCCCTGTTAGGAAGGAGGTGTGGGGACATAATCGCTGATTGGAAGACTGGCTGGCTGGCTCACACCTGCCCTGCGATTCGGGACGAAACGCTATTTTGGCCAAGTACCGTACTCGTTTTCCCCAGGACGGGACGTTTTTTTTTTTTTTTCGGATTTGATCATGCGCAGAAGCAAATTCTGCACACGGCATGCTCAGCTACCGGCTGCATCGTGTTTGCGAAATCTCCCTAGGGTCACTCTGACGCGTTCGCATCGCGTGGCATCCTGGTCACGGATTGTTTGTTGTGCAGAGCGCTCATGTTATTAAAGCTGGAATTAACATCTTGGAGAAAGGGAATACCTTCTATCATCCTGAGATAAAAAAGACTGTCCTTTCTCTCCTTGATCGCGATTGCATCGAATGAAAAGCTTTGACGGCGATTTTGTTGAAACGTTACTTTCATAGACCATCTGACATGTTCTCATGAAATTATCGATATCTCCGCAGCCGAGTATTTTATTTTTCGTTAGTTGAACTACATATGTAACAAATAACAGATATATATAATAGGAATTAATGTGGCGTCATTTTCAAAAACAAACAAACAAACAAATAAACCGTAAATTCCCTCAAATTCCCCCTTTCAGAATATCAGCAATTAAATGAAGCAGTGGTGTTTTAAACCAAAGCAGTACACAGCAAATGTTTTACTCTATGCCTGTTCAGTAACTGCTACTTGAATCCCGAAGACAATTCTGTCTCGGAGAAAGTCTAAGGGACTACTCCCTCCTGTGATCTCTCTCAACTTTATAATTTAATGATTGTTCGAGTTTAGCTTAAAATACTAATGTAAACCGAGACCAAATATCTCAAAGAAAATAAAAAAAAAAATCCAGGAATTGCAGAATATCTGGACAGATTATAAGTGATTTACAATCGGGGTGATCATTTCACTTATTGCTGCGAATAATGTACAGGTAACAATTTTGGCAAAACAGTCATTCATTCCGAGTACCTATGTCGGTTGTAAATGGTCCGTTGCATGTATTTAGTACAACTGTGACTAGAACTTTCAATCCAGCTACTTCTAGAGGCAGGACAACTACCTTTATTTTCCGGTAACCTCAGAGTTCATAACGACACTGAAAATTCACATTCAGGTTTCCAGATTAGAAGTCTATATTCATAGTAAATTTGACCGTGCTTCACAAAACCAGCAAAACGTCACGCGCACTGATGTTGTGAAAGGACTGAAAATAGTTGAAATGGGTCAATCAAGTTTTGATTTTTTTTCGTATTTTCTGAAAGAACAAGTCTTCTTCTACTTTACACAAAAGTTTTGGATCATAAAACCAACAGGAAATTGTGTTCTCAGCATTTTTTTTTTCATTTCTTAAGACCCCTGCCCATACTCTTCACTTTCAACTCCAATAACTTTAAAAATACTGATGCTACGGACTTGAAAGTACACTTTATCATCTCCAGAACGTGGCAATAAAACAGGCTCAATGTCAGCTTAACCTGATAATCCATTCTTTATCATTGCTCTGGTGGTTGACCTCCTGTTTTTGTTCCATTCGTCGCACAGGTAGCGTGGCTTGGTAAAGATTAAGCGCTTGAATAAACGCTGTACTTCAGAGCCTCTTTTCTCAGTTCACACTTTTTAGAATGTGTGCACTCTTTCCAATATTAGGGTATGTTAAGGGAGTCCATTTGAATTGAGTTATACATCATTTTGAAGATTAAAGTGTGCTCTTTCAGAATCTCGTAAAAATCCATGTATGGCGACTTTTTTTTTTTGGTTTTTGTGATGCAGGTTCACAAGTAATTTTCATGAAAAGGGGACATTATTGTGTACATGGACTTGGAAGCTACATTCATGGTGCACATGGTACCACCCATATGCACAATTGATTATGATGGTGTCATGTCCCAAAAGGTGTGAGATTATACACAGGAAGATCAATGAGATTATGCTTATTCTATAAGCCAAGACTACAAGTCTCGGGATTTTGTAGTCCCTCGACAGAAGTTGATACATACGGGCAGGACACAGGACTGTTGTTTTTTCTGATGTTAAGAGCATAATAACCAAATAATATCGTGAGAAGCCACATTTATACGTAAGTTAAACTTTATAAAAACACTAAAACGCGACGTTTAAGCGAAATGTGATCTCTATTATTATTTTCTTGCCCTGCATAATGCATTGATGTGTATTCAGATGAGATAATTTGGAAAGATGTAGTTGCTCGGATCGGATGTATTTTTTTTTTCGAGAATGTACGTTAAAAAGGGGCGTACATTGCCATAAATAGTTTGTTAAAAGTATATCTTTTAAGAATAATGAAAAATCTCCACGGTGGACGGTTAAAGGGTCTATACCTGGCAGGATCTCGCCAGTTTCGAGGCTGTTGAGAAGAAAACACCATCTGTCAAGAAGAAGCATTCCACGTTTAGGCGTGAGAGACGTGGCATAGTACACACCCACTGGGCCAAATCGTGCTCCGTAGAGGGAGCATACAATTTACGGTACATCTGATTACGCAGGATCAACGTCAGATTTTGTATCTGTAGAAATAAAAAACAAACAAAACTAAAAATTAGTCAAAATAGAAATTACAAGAAATGTCTGTCTATATGCTTCTGGAATATCAAAGTAGGCCCCTAATGTTCAAGCTGGGAGCATTGCTCTTAACCCTTGGGGGAAAAAAAAGTCATAAACCAAAGACCAAGAAAAAAAAACCCTATAAAATATTGACAAAATGTCTTGAAATACATGCTTACGCCCCCCCCCCCCTCTCTCTCTCCCTTTCGCGGCCCTTCCAAGAAAAAAAAGGTGAATGGTATACCAGTGGCATGACCAGTCATTTGCCTTTCAAAATTAAACCCGTTATTTACAATTCACCTTTCATTTACCATTCACCATCCATTTATCATCAACCATTCAGAACTACCATTCCACTTATTTTAATATTGTGACCGTGCGTCACAAAACAAACAAAAATTCGCACCCCTTGATTTTTCGAAAGGACTCAAAAAAAGGTGCAATGGGCCACCCGAGTCAATCTTGACTTTCTCATAATATTTTCTGAACAAGCTATACTTCCTCTACATTATTGTTTAGTTTGGGATCATAACATGCATGGGAAAGCATGTTTTCAGCAGTTTTTCTACAACCCATTTTTGGGGAGAATAGAATGATCAGGTATGTCTTTACAGCCCTGTTTCATTTTTTGAAATCATTTACACACTCCTCAATTTCAAGCATAATAACTTATGAAAGGATAACTTCATGCCACTACCATCCTGCTCTCGTACCGTATATTACGCATGTATAGAATAGCACAGAAGAAAGAAGTGTAGGTGTCAATTGTTTCTATTGAAATTGTATAACATACAACCGAGTTAGATTCGTTTCATCATCTCAGTCAAGTCCCCATTTCTTCAAACATCAAGCAATTACGTAATTATTTATTTTTTATTAAAGAAAAATAATCTCATCAGATGGTCCTCTTACTTTTTTCGGAAAAGAAAATGTGTATTCTCCAATTTCTCTGCATTCTTACCAGTTCTGATAATTACGTATATTTTCTTATTCAATCCAAGTTGTATTTTATTATTACTCTTCCATCATGAAATCAGGTTTGCTTGCATCCACGATGACACGTGCTGTAGTGTATGCACTTCCCAATTTGACTTCATATCAGTCGAAATCGGTTCATTTATTTTGTTTTATATCGGGCTGTACCTTAATTAATTATTTGCTGTTTGTGTATTTTGTGAGGGTCCCATATCGTACAAGCTGTACTTCCTAGTGGGACCCTCCACTTTCATCCCCATCCTTAGTTAACCTGTAGTATACATATGTAGATACTATAAAAAATGCAGTTGTGTTTTCTTCATCCGTTACTCATTTTCATAAACATGTAGGGCGTACTTTGTTAAATCAAAATTTGCAATTGTGACCGTGCATCACAAAACAAACAAAAAGTCGCACCCCTTGATTTTATGTGAGGACTCAAGAAAGGTGAAACAGGTCAACCGAGTCAGTTTCGAGTTTTTTTGAGTTATTTTCTTTCTTTTCTTTTTTGAGTTATTTTCTGAAAGAGCTATTCTTCTTCTATAGTATTATTATCCCTAAGTTTGGGATCATAAATTGAATGGGAAAGTGGGTTTTCAGACAAATGCACTGACTGCTGCGTGACAAGTACAAGCATGAATACATTTTCTGATCCTCCACAGATTTCGAAGAGCAAGTTTTAAGTCCTGTACAAGCTTATGATGGCGTTGGGAGGCACGAATAAGAAAGTCTGTTTTATCTTCATTGAGTGTCAGCTTGTTCACAGTCATCCATTCCTGCACTTTACCCACACATCTGGACAGTGCATTCAGAGTGAATTCAACACTGGAAAGGTCACTGGGGTCAAACTCAAGATGGATTTGCACGTCATCTGCTACATCATATGATACTTAACATTTTCAGCACGAAGATTTCCAAGAGGACTGGTATACAGTCATGGTGAAAAATAGGGGCCCAATTACAGATCCCTGTGTAATGCCAACCACTGAAGTACACTCCCTAGACAAGTGACCAGACACGCAGACACGACTCCTTCGATTTGTGAGGAAAGAAGCCATCCACTGTAGAGCTGAACCTTTGATACCAAAGGTGTTGTGTAAGCGATCGAGCAGAATTTTATGATCGATTGTATCGAACGCAGCAGACAGGTCAAGCATTACCAGCATAACCCCTTTCCTTTTGTCAATACTGCGAAGGATATCATCTTGGACTTTGAGGAGGGCTGTCTCGCAGCTATGGTTACTCTAATACTTAGTAGTAGGCCCACTGAAAGGACTCGGAGGGATGAGACTCGTCCATGTACTGAACAAGCTGAGATGTGACTATACGTTCAATGATCTTGGATCTGAACTCGATATTGGAAACTGGTCTGTAGTTCTTGAGAATGTAATTGTCACATGAGAATTTCTTTATCACTGGAATTACAATAGCTTGCTTCAGTGAGTTTGGGATGGTTCCTGTCGATAGAGAGACATATACCAAAGCAGTGAGCGAAGGAGGAAGAATCGGAAGATGCTTCTTCAGCAACCATGTAGGTAAAGGATCAAGACAGCAAGCCTCAGAAGGACTCTTCATGATTATCCGTGTTAATTCAGTAGTAGTTACCTCAGAAAAAAGAAATCAAATTCATGTTGAGTTTGCTGATCTGCGTACATGGGGTTCAAGACCAAGTTGCTGCACTGATTACTCAGGTCACAGCTAATATCTTTGACCTTATCAGCAAAGAAGGATGCAAAATGGTTGCTCACATCTACTGTTGAATCATGAGCTGGTAAAACAGTGTCCTTGCGGTTGAAGAGAGAATTAATGATTCCAAAAAACAGAAATAGGAGTACAGTCTGAAAACTTTTCCTTAAAGTATTCAGATTTGGCAGTGAGGAGAGCCTTCTTGACCCTGTCATTTGCGTCGTGGTAAGACCTGAAGTAGTCCGTGGATTTCACTTTGCGCCATCTCCTTTTCCGCCCTATAGGACATTCCCGACGGGCAGAGGATATATCCTGATTATACCACTGAGGATGACGTCTGTGTCTGAATGTTCGCACTGTAACTGGAGCATGATTATCAAGCACAATTTTTGAAAAATTTTCTTGGTTTATATCCTTGTACTCTCTGAAAGTGAGAGTTTGACAAGATACCCGTGGCTTTGGTATGTTTAGATGAAGTCAAATGACATAGTGATCAGATTCGTGGTTGTCACAGACCTCAATAGCATTCAGAATTGACTCATCTGATCTAGTGATCAAGGGATCCAAAGTGTGACCGAGTCTATGAGTTTGTTGATTAATGTGCTGGACAAGATCACACGACTCCAAAGCAGAGTTGATTCTACTCAAGTCAGCCCGACTTGGACGATCACAATGAACATTTAGATCCCCACCTATTACCAACTTTCCTGGAAGCAGATTTAGTTCCATGACAAAATCATCAAACTCTACAATGAATGTGGAAGTCTTAAATCCGTTCTTTGCTGATGGTGGAGGCCTGCAAATGATCACATAAAAATAGTAAGCCTACAATGTTCGGGAAATGTTAGATGAAATAACGTAGAAACATCAAGTGTATGTAAAACATCCTTATTGTGTACACGTTTGAGTTCCTTCTTTGCAAGGATACCGATACCACCATGATGCCCTGGATCGATGGTTGCTGAACGAGATACATTGATGAAAGTGTACCCAGGTGGGGTCAATCTCCTGTGACGACTGCAGGGAGCCACGTCTCAGTGAGAAACAGCACGTCTATGTCCTTCTCAAGAACAAAGTCACACGAAAAGTGAATCTTATTACAAACAGAGTGGGCATTAGAATTTACTACCTTGAGAATATCTGCATCAACAGTTTTACAAGCTTGACTGGATGGGCTGACATGTTTGAATTCAAGTCTATGCATGCGACAGCCAACCCGTTTGTCCCTGGCAAGGAATATGCCATTTTCTTTCAAGACATTGAAAGCTTCTACAGGAATTGTCCTGCTTGCATGACCTCTTAGAGAAAACAGCTGTGATCTGGTTTAACTGAAAGAGGTAGAAAGTCTTGCCTGAATAGCTCTATTGTTGCAGCAGTCTATTGACTGGAGATCACTACCCTCCATTTGCATGATAATGTTCCATGTAATCTGGCCATAGGCCTGTGCTGGAACATGTAGGCATACAGAGTATAGACAAGGTAAACCAGGTCAAAATCTTGCTACTAAAGTCCATGCCGGCAGAATAATGAAAAATGTTGAAACTTGCCCTGGAGGATCACTGCACTGTACACTAGCGCTGGTAAATGTAAAGAAAAAAAAAATCCATTATGGCAATGACACACATGGGATGACATTCAGGGAGCAAACTTTGCTATGTGGCAGCAGGAATACAGCGCCCTCTAAAAAAATGTAAAAAGTCATGGTGAGGATTTAAGGAAGTTTGTATGTGCGCGCGCACATGATAATTGAGTGCCAGTTCGTTTGTGTGTGTGTGTGTGTGTGTGTGTGTGTGTGTGTGTGCGTATGTGTGTTATTGCATATTATGGAAGAATGTGTGTTGAGTTGGTTTATGTGCATTATGATGATGATTTATTTTGTTGGTGTTTGCTTATAAATACGAATGTATTTTGTGTGTACATATGGCAGTTCGTTTATGCTAAAATCAACTAACAATGTTTATTGAGAAATTATTTACGGCGTGTCGAAATTATTCGCTCATGCATAAAGCATGCCAAACTTATTCTGGGACGAAGAATAGTGATATTGAAGTTGAAGTTAAGACTGATGGAAGAATATGAATGCAGTGAAAAAAAAATGAACAAAGACAGATAGCATTTAGGCAGGGTACCTCCCTCGTATGCCTTTTTTCTCGGTCTCTCTCTCCTAGCACACCTCACCGCTGAAATTGACACACCCATACTATTTTGAAATCAACGCCGCTGTGAACTAAGATGTGCTCATACACATTGAAAGCATTATTTCCAGTGCCACAGTTCGCACAAACATCAAAACACAAACACATACAGACACACGTACGTACACAGGCACACGTATGCAAACAGGCAAACTACTAGCACTATGCAACCACCACACATGCAGAGTTTCCACATAATCATTATACTCTAAACACACAAATACACACATACACACACACAGACACACACACACACACATACGCACCTACAAATCATAGGTAGCCCCCCCCCCGCCTACACACACACACACACACATACGCATAAATTGCTTTCCAGTCATACCCACCCCACCCAAGCATAATACCGGATCAACCACCCAAACCACACAATTCATACGGCATATCCGACGGCAATTTGTGCAGCTAGGTTTAATTTTGCCAGCACAAATTGTCGCCATCGAGGTCAAAAATTGGGATCTGTACAAGCAGCCAAATTGCCTCCAGGCTACAGTTTATGCAGCGGCGACAATTTGTGCCGCCAGTTCCGCCAGAAATTGTCGCCCAAAGCCGGAGGCGACAATTTGTGCCGTAACAGGCCTACCAAAAAACATATTTTCTTCATTTGTGACATTTTTACTTCCTTCTTTTTCTCCAAAGTAGGGCAGTAATGCTCATTAGTCATTTCACTGAATACACCTCATTCTTTCGATGGAGTCGTTAGTCACATAACGGGGCCCCAAAACTCTGCAAATTTTAGAATGCACTTAGATCCAAAACTCCTGAATAGAAGTAAACCTATCTATCTATAATCTATAGAGGATGGCTAGTAACGTATCAGTGGGAATCAGTAGGCATGCTGAGGGATGATTGTCCCAATCCTTTTGGGATTCATTTAAGAGTACATTATGTTATATTCATTGTTATCGTTAAGTTATTAACACTGAAAAGATATTACTCAATAAAGCTTATACATTGTTACAGGGGAGAATGATACTCGCCCTCGCTACCAAAATACCACAGTCTTTTTTAGGGTTAAAGTTGATGTACTCGGTCACGCGTAACATTTGACAACATAACCAGGTATCAACAGAAAGAAGACGAGTTCCTCCTCCTCCTTCACAATCAGCATTGTGCTCTCCATAGCTGACAATTGAAGTGGGAGCCCTCCAAAGCCTAATTACTTTTTTTTTTTTCATACGCGCTGTAGAACATGATTCAAGAAATCTATAGCATGCTGACAATACCTACAACCTTTTAAAGAACACACATATTGCCGGGCCCCGTACCCTTTACGAAGTGGTTTTTATTTTGGGAAAGCAATAACAGGTCATAATAGTATGTATAACCGCGTTTCCAAGGATGCACGACTTTAGACGCTGAACATCCTAGCACCCAGCGCACATCCTTGAGGCAGTTTCATATTCTTAAGTCACCAAAGACAATGACTATGTATAACATACATTACAACTTATTATGCTTATATTATGCCAATTCGTTTAAATACCCTGTATGTATATCTAAAGAAGGTAATTCAAAATGTGCATAGACAGTATATCCTTTAAAACTTTAACATGCACATAAATGTCCATTTTGATATACTTTTATATCTTCCCATAATCTTGGGATACACCTGCATATTATCAGTATATTGTAAATTATACATAGCAAGGTAACATACCTGACATGACGATGTTGAGGCGACGGCTTTCGAGAGGAAATTATCGTCCAGGTTGGGGCATTTCAAACTGAAGCTCGAAAGACTGGGTATGGTGAATACCCATTGGGCCAAGTCACCCACTATCGATGATCGGTAATGAGAATTGCCATCCCACCCGTCAAAAGACACATCAAGCTCTTGAATCTGTATAGAAGAACAAAAAAAAAATGATTTACAGTTAAACGTAAAATACATAATGCAACTACATCAAAAGGATGATTTATTAAACGCAAAGTTAACGCACAAGAAAAAATAATTTAAACAAACATACCCAAATATAAAGGAGACATGAATTGAATGTATCCTATATTAAAAAAAGGGGAATTTAGCAAACAGTAATTAAACACAGGAACAAGACCAATGTTACTGTAGAAGCTCAAGGCATATGTGAAAAGCTGACATGCAACGGGAGCAAGTTCATTTCTGGACATTGCAATCGCTTACACAGATATTCACCACGTGGATCAACCGGACTACATCCAAATAATGTATTTCTCGCGTCCTGATTATGTACCCGAAACGAAGGCGCCACTGTCTTCTTCTTCTTTTTTTTTCAGAAAACAAAAACAAAAACAAAAATAAACACATAACTACAGTGCATAGCTGAGTAAAGTGCAATCACTGAGCAAAATAACAATATGTCAAATATGATGATGATGATAGTGATTCTGATGCTGCTACTGCTGCTAATGATAATAATGATGAGAAAAATGAAGATGGTGATGATAAAACAAATGGAATTTAAACCCCATTAAAACACTCATTTCCTCAGTGCTCTATAAAGGTCAATGAAAACAAAATAAGCAAACTTCGTCATTGGAGTGAAATGAGGTTGACCTAGAAAGAAAAAAAAAACTGTGTAAGAATTGTTTTTCATAATGTGACCGTGCATCACAAAACCAAGAACAAATCGCACGCCTTGGTTTCACGCGATAACGCAACATAAGGAAATAAGTTCTCCTTATCAATATGGGGGTTTTCCTGTCCTTTTCTTAAAGGAATATCATTCAGTATGTTATTCTAAAGTTTAGATACATATTAAACGAATTAGAAATCGTGCTTCAGCATTTTGTGGTGAAGATGTTGTTAGAACAGTGTGATCAAGAGGCATGTCTTACATCCCCTTTTCATTTCAAACCCTTTACACATTCTTCATTTTCAACTATCAATTTTTTATGTTACTGCTTTCGAAAGTTGTTATCAGTCATGAATAGAATGTGTCGATAGAGATTCCTTGTCTTCATTCTGATCTTTTAATTCTTCCCTTGTTGCTTGCTATGGAGTTAGATATCCTGTTGTGTTTTTTTTTTCCCTTTCTGTTAGTCAATTGCACTGAGCACAGCATGAGAAGATTAAGCACTTAATTTGATATGAACTTTATTTAAAAGCATCTGTTATCAATGTACTTTTCTAAAGTCTAATATTAATACAAGATGGTCCATTTGAAGATAGTTTCTACCATTTAAAAGACCAAAGTCTGTTCTTTTAAAGTCTGTCTTCTATGTGTGACGTCTTTTGTTGTTGTTGTTGTTGTTGCTTATGTTGTGCAGGGTCACAAATAAAGTAGTCTAATAGTAATTAAATAAACTACAGTCTTCTCGGAGGTGAGGTGCAGACTAATCGTTCTATCAATTAAGTCAAGCAGATAGATAAAGGATGATTATGACACGCACACATATCATGTGCCAAATTCAAATCATGTACAGCCAAAAGTGACATACCTGACAGGATGCTGCTGAGGCGGCAGCTTTTTTGAAGAAACTACCGTCCAGGTGGCGGCATTGCACACTCAACTGTGAAAGATTTGGCACAGTGAATTTCCATTTGACAAAGTCTTCCCTCATGATGGGTATATGTACCGGAGTCAAATACATGAGGCCGCATTCTTCTAACTCATCACGGATCGGCTTATATGTAAGCTGCAAAAGAAACAATCATGTACACTGAAATATCAAGTAATCAAATATGTTGAAAAAAATGTCAAAAATTTAACTGAGTTACCTGACTTAAAAACAAACCGAAACATTCATTCTAATAAAATAATACATTTGCAACAACTGGTACATACGCAACAAGGATAAGAATCGGGGAGGGGGTGGCTATAAATCAAAAGCACAGGTTGTATGAACTTAGGCCCTCGAAAAGTCACATCGTAATGAAGCCTCGATTTACACACTTAAGAACAAGTAGCCTATACACCGTAATGGTATAAAGAACGAAAACAATAGTAATTTGTTTGACGGAAATGTGTTCAAAGATTAAGTGTCACAAGCATATATGACGAAATCAGACGATTTCTTCTTTTTTTTTCTTTTACATAATGTTTGTTACAGCCTAAATTTGCGTTTTGTTCTATTCCCACCTACTAATTAGTGCACACTGAGAGAGAGAGAGAAAATAAACATGACTTATGTAGAATTTCTTAAGTGATTATACTACAGTTTAATGGTTATAGGAGCCCTATGAATTGGTGTGGGAAAGGCGGTTGCATGAACACGACAATTCTAATGATACATGGATTATTCTCCTGTATGTCTGTATTGATCGTATCATTAAGTGTGCGATGATAGTACAGTCCACCTTGGCAGCAAAGATTTTAATCGCCCATTCTCTTCCCCATACATATTACTGCATGCCTTATAGTATTGTGTTGAGATAAACAACTTAGAGAACAATGATACAATAGAGCTAGCGGAGATTGAGGGGCGAAGTGAAAACCAAGGGCGTTTAAGAAGTGGAGTAACCACTGTTTCATTCTCTTCCAATTTATTGTTTGTCTTCGAAGACACCAGTAAAAGTAATAGAAACATGTCGCAGACTGGATCTACCTCACAGACAGGAAGACAATGGACCGCAGTTATATCAACGCTTCGTTAACTGGCCTGTTGAAAAAAAAAAAATCCCTAAATTGTAGTAATGAATGTTGATGGTAGTCTGTTTCTTTGTTTTTTTTATTTTGTGTTGTTGGTTTGTGTGTTTTTTTTTTTACAGTAAAGGGTGTACGTCTGAAGGGTAAAAAAAAAAATTGTTTTCCCATTCTTGTCTTTGTCTTTATTTTGTACAGGAATGTCTAAATTTTTTGATATTTTTTCCCATTGTGGAGCGGTATCTTTATAATAAAGTTATCTAACAATAGATCGAGGTAATAGATATTCTCATTGATTTGATAGGCGGCAAATACAAACTTCTGACATGAAAGACAGACATGCATCCGATGAATTTTTGTGTATATCCAAAGAAAAGTGATATTTTTAGAATAGTTATATAGACAGTCGTATTTTCATCCCTTGTACCACCTCATTAAAAGTAAACCATACTCAACAATCTCCAATGAAAAGTTGTAATTATATCATAAAAGAACTACAAGGTAGTTAGATAATATTGCCAGCAGCATTGATCAACTAAAACAGACAAAGAAACAAACAGAAGAATAAATGAAGAGTTTGTTTGCAAGAACCGATAAGTCCATATTTGCCAAATGGAGATATTTCCGATTAAAGGTCCAAGAAAAATAACGAGGATAATAAGAAAATGTTTGCTTCTTTTGACCATAACTTAAAGAATGTACCTTTATATGTAGTGACCGATTTAAAAAGTATTATTTTGTATTTTATGGCAGAGACCGTGCTTCAATATCGTCAAAAATGGACTTTTCGGTTTTGCAAACAAACTCTTCAAATGCTGATTCAGCCACATACTAAATATTTATGTTAAATGTTTTTCTTACATAGTCCATGGTGCGACAAATACCTGACAAGATGATGCTGATTGTGTGACTGCTGAGAAGAAATGATCGTCAAAGCAACACCATTTCAAAGTGAAGCTCAAAAGGCTCGGCGTAGTGAAAACCCATCTGGCCAAGTCAACCCCAATCGAGGATTGATGTTCAGAACCGTCCTGCCAGTTGTCAAAAGTCAAATACAGATGCTTAATCTGTGGAGTAAGATAAAAAAAAGGAAAAAAAAAACGATAACATTTAGTAAGCATTAAAGCATTGCACTTTTACAAATCGAGGATATGGAATGAATTGGGTAATTTAACACAAGTGCACAACAGAATTGTGCATCAGTAACCTGCGTTCTATTATACAGTGTATTCATTATCATTCATAACATAATCATGTTGATGCAAAAGCTGGAATAGGGACTCGACGGCGTATAATGAATGAACACGCATTGATTCTCTCAAGTATACTACAAGATTGCAATTACAAGAGTGACTTCTCATGTCAAGACTTGATAAAACCAAAATTATCTTTCTATCTAGCCCATGCACTATTGCAGTACGATGTAAGTTTACTTGTGCTCCTTGCATACTCTCTAAAAAAATCGAGTGAAAATTTTCACTCTAAAAAGAGTGAATACAAAAAAGAGTGAATTTCGAGTGAAAGTGGAGTGAATTTTGAGTGAAAATGCTCATTTTCACTCATTTTGGAGTGACGTCAGGGATCACTCCAAAATCTTCGAGTGATCCCTGACGTCACTCCAAAATGAGTGAAAATGAGCATTTTCACTCAAAATTCACTCCAATTTCACTCGAAATTCACTCATTTTCACTCATTTTGGAGTGACGTCAGGGATCACTCCAAAATCTTCGAGTGATCCCTGACGTCACTCCAAAATGAGTGAAAATGAGCATTTTCACTCAAAATTCACTCTTTTTTGTATTCACTCTTTTTAGAGTGAAAATTTTCACTCGATTTTTTTTTTTTTTTAGAGAGTATACACAGATATCGCCCAATCTTATACAAGTGCACTATTTGAAAATAGCCACGGGCTTTTGAGTATTACTACTATCAATGTGGCGCGCAGTAGTCATTTCAGCAAGGGCTTATCGGAAAGTGACACTATAACCATTGCAACGGGTATTGGGTATACGGGACGGTTCTATTTGTTTGCATCGACATTCCAATAGTAAAGTAATTCTTTACAAGGAAATTCGCCACAAAAAAAAAAAAAAATACGTTTTAAAGAACTAGAACGTAACGATTCAAAAATGACACAAATCGGATATAGAAAGAATTAGGAAGATATGACATTTTGTAATTTTACTATTTTTGAAAAAAAAAAACTTTCTTCGATCAGTCCTTCAAATCAGCAAATATTCAAATCAGCAAGGTGGCGGTGTTACGTTCTCACAATTCTTTATTTATTTCATAAACAGAAATGACCAAAATCTCATATTTCCCATTCCCATTTGTCATCTCTTCCATACTCCTCCAATGGTCAATTAGGGCCAAGAGCGATTCCATCCTCCTACATATCAATAATGATTATGACAAATTGTTCTCTGTAATTTTATACGTGCTCATGAAGTTGTTATAATTTTGTGGTACATACCCATGATATGTCAGATCCAGAACATGGTCAGATATTAGATGCCACGTACCATTAAAAATGCACATCATTAGTTTGAAAACAAAAATTATTGTGAAAATAGCGTTTTTACCGTATTTTTACGCTTTAAGTCCTTGTGAAAATGAAAAATATCAGGCAAAAGTCAACCAAACCATATATTTCCTGAAAGGAAATTTACCAATCTTTGAGATGGCATGAAAAATCTGGTTTCTTAGATCATCCTGGCGTGTTCTAAGGGAAAGAATGTCATAAGGTACGAAAATTGGCAATTGTACATCGTTCAAAATTCTCACCCATATATATATATATATATATAATTTCATATATATATATATATCATATACATGCTTAAATACGACCGCCATCATTTTCTAAGGTGCCGAATCAGGGTGCAAAATGACAAAGACGGTAATAAACACGCCTAATCTTATTTTGTCCTCGTTTTTCCTTCAGACGAGATAGCTGGATAGCCTGTATGCAACTAGCTGGTCAGTTTTATGTACCTGGGGTGGACCACTTTACCGGTTATGCACCTTGAGTTTTCCGACAAAGGAATGCCGATTCGGGATATTTTCATGTGTCTGGGTTTGTGATTCTTTCAACAAGGGACTTCCACTTTTTATATCCAAGTGATGAGGTGCAAAGTGTTGTGCCTCTACTAGCGGGACGGTATGACAACATACACCATTGCTCAGCTAGACTTGAGATAAGTGGGATTAACCCCGCGCTGGAACACAAGTCTTTAGACCGCAAGCCATACGCTACCGACTGAGCCACCTCGTCGCCTTTCATGGTCAATTATATAACGTTCAAGCTGGCAAGCGATATGATTCTCCTCCTGCTGAAATTGGTGTATACATGCCTGCTCTCCCTTGCTTCCGGGGAATCGACCTCCTCAATCCAGGTCAGACCAGCATTCTAGGGGCAGTTAACTACAAAGTCTGATTCGATCATTAAAGTCCTTTAATGACAGTGTCGTATCAATTCAGCTGAAGGTTTTGTTTTTTTTTCTTATCTTTTCGAAACCGTTTCTTTACTGAAAGCGCAAATGACTAGGGAAACTGAACACCTATTGATGTTGTATGGGATACTGATCCTGAAGAAAATAATCTTAACATTTTTGCGCTGCAACACTGTGCAGTCCTCTGACAAGAGATGGTGATGACACCACTCAAACCTCAAATCATGATTGGAAGAGCGTAGCGGCTTCCTGAAAATTAAAGATTGAAAAATCAAGAACTGCCCTCATTATCAGCGCACAGATATCCAAGAATACATGGGACAGACTACTCATCCTGAGCACCTGATTCGAAAGGGAAATTCCAACAGGAATTGTGATCTCACAACCCTTCAGCTTTCCAACAACTTAGATGCAATCTACGCAAAGATGTCCTTACAAAGGATGACATAATGTTTTCTGAAAGCATTTTCTGAAAACAGTGTACACTCGCACGGATGAGTATAACATCACATTTTCGGTAGTGTCCTTTTTTTTTTTTAAATCCCTTTGGTCTGAGGGAGTTACGGGTGGGTCGTGGTATTGAAAAGATAAAGGCCTTTTCAGCTCTTTCCTGTACAGCATAACTCTCTTCCAGAGCCCAACATCAGGCACTGACAGGGAGCGACGTTCCTTCAGATTTGCTTTGATGTGGCATGCAAAATGCCTAAGTACTATGGATCAGCAAACCAGAGCTCACTGACACATTAACAACTTTAATAATCGTGCTCATGTCCAGCAAGGACTGATGAGCAACAAGGTTTATGGGGCAGCCTGCGTCAACGAAGGTAGGCATCATCTCGTCATAACGTGGGAGCAGATCATCAGAAATCACCCTATCTAATGTGATCCCTGACTTCAGGGAGTGGAGTTGGAGGAAAGATGGCATAAGTACATGGCAATTACTAGTACTACATATTTGTATCAGCCACTCTCCGCAATGCTTCAGTGCCAAAATTCATTCTTCTGCACCACAGCTGTTTCAAGACATGCACTGGGAGGTGGAAAACATGGAAATATAAAAAAAATAATGAAATGAATGAATGAATGAAGCTGAAAATGCACAATGTAGAACCGGTGTCAGACGAGCCATGGTCAGTAGTTTGATATTGCTGTAGTCTTAAAGTGTGTGTGGGGGGGGGGGGGAGGGATTGAGGGCCTATCTGACGGGAGGAAACATTGAGCGGTAACACACGGTCAAAAATTCGCCATTTGAATGATTCCAGTGAAAAATAATTCTAATGACGAATTCTTAGCACGTGTCACTGGCGTAGCCAGGGGGGGGGGGGGGGCGATGGGGGCGGTCGCCCCCCCCCCCCCCGTAAGATTTGGACCGGGGATCTGGGAGGCGGAAAAAAAAAATGCGTGTATACTGTATGCACATGAAGCGGGTCTCCTTTGCAACCTTTCATCAAATAAGATATTTTTTTTTTAATATTTCACTCAAAGTGTGCACCAGATCGTTGAATTTCGATTCAAAATATGCAAAATCTCTCGTGCTTGGGAGGGGTGTCCCCCTCCCAACCCCCCCCCCTCTGTACCTCTTTCCCTAGCTAAGTACACTTTTTAGATTTACAAAATATTATGAATAATTCTGAGAGCACAAGACTTATCACTTATATTCCGAAAACTCATGGTTCCCTCATGTATAGGGGAATTTCTCCTTTTAATCGACCCTTTCCTCCCTCAGCCCCCCCCCCCCATTCTTTTTTTTTTTTTTTGGTGATTTCCCAAATGTTGATTCCATCAAATATGCGTATACGATAGATATCTCAATTTCAACCTTAAAAAAGCAAAAGCTCCATCGGAAGGGAAGGGTGGAGATAACACTCGCCAACGCCTTCTCACTGCTCGCCCCCCCCCCCGCCATGCATAGAAGTAGACTGTGCCTATACCCAGATCGCTTTATTTCAATTCTAAAAACGCAAAAGCTCCGCGTGCGGGAGGGGGAATCCCCCTTCCCCTAAGCTCTACCTCACTAGACTTTATACATACACACAGATGGTGCACTTTCGGAATAAGAGCTAAATTCCGTGATTTTAACACTTCGATGAAAAAGTATTGCAACAAAACTTTGCACCAGATCGCTGAATTTCAGGTCTGAAAACGCAAAATCAACTTCGTGCATGTGGCAGAGGATATGCCCCTATCTACACCCTCGTGTGCATGCTTTTTCTGCTTGATTGCTGAATAGACAGCGTTCATGATATTCAGTGTAAGAATTAATACAAGAAGACTAGTGTATTTAAATTATACCATTTTATAGGCAAATTGTTCAATAATAATCTACACTAAAATATACTGCAACCATAAACAAGTGGGACTGTTTCAACTCGTTAAAACACGCAAAAACATGCATCAAACTGCACCATTTGCAACGTCAAAATGCAAAAAGTTCTCACCGTGGGAGGGGGACACCCCCCCCCCCCTGCCACACCCTCCCCTCCCCCCTCGCTCGCTCCACTTGCTCGGGTTCAGTCGCGTTCATGATATTCAGTGAAAAGAATTAATACAAGAAGTGTGTTTAAATTACACCATTTTATAGGCAAATTCTTCCATAATAATCTACACTAAAATATACTGCTACCTTAAACAAGTGGGACTGTTTCACGTCGATAAAACGCGTAAAAACATGCATCAAATTGCACCATTTGCAACATCAAAATGCAAAAAGTTCTTCCCGTGGGAGGGGGACATCCCCTCTCCCACACCCTCCCCTATCCCCTCGCTCGCTCCGCTCGCTCGGGTTCAGTCGCGTTCATGATATTCAGTGAAAAGAATTAATACAAGAAGTGCATTTAGATTACACCATTTTAAAGGCACATTGTTCCATATTAATCTACACTAAAATATACTGCTACCTTAAACAAGTGGGACTGTTTCATGTCGATAAAACGCGCAAAAACATGCATCAAATTGCACCATTTGCAACATCAAAATGCAAAAAGTTCTTACCGTGGGAGGGGGACACCCCCCTCCCACACCCTCCCCTCCCCTCGCTCGCTCCGCTCGCCAGGGTTCAGTTGCCTTCATGATATTCAATGAAAAGAATTAATACAAGAAATGTGTTTAAATTACACCATTTTATAGGCAAATTCTTCCATAATAATCTACACTCAAATATACTGCTACCTTAAACAAGTGGGACTGTTTCACGTCGATAAAACGCGTAAAAACATGCATCAAATTGCACCATTGCATCATCAAAATGCAAAAAGTTCTTACCGTGGGAGGAGGGACACCCCCTCCCACACCCTCCCCTCCCCCTCGCTCGCTCCGCTCGCTAGGGTTCAGTTGCCTTCATGATATTCAATGAAAAGAATAAATACAAGAAGTGTGTTTAAATTACACCATTTTATAGGCAAATTCTTAAATAATAATCTACACTTAAATATACTGCTATATACCTTAAAGAAGTGGGGCTGTTTCACGTCGATAAAACGCGCAAAAACATGCATCAAATTGCACCATTTGCAACATCAAAATGCAAAAAGTTCTTACCCTGGGAGGGGGGACACCCCCCTCCCACACCCTCCCCTACCCCCTCGCTCGCTCCGCTCGCTCGGGTTCAGTCGCGTTCATGATATTCAGTGAAAAGGAATTAATACAAGAAGTGTATCTAAATCATACCATTTTATAGGCAAATTGTTCAATAATAATCTACATGAAAATAAACCGCTACCATAAACAAGTGGGAGTGTTTCACGTCGATAAAACGCGCAAAAACATGCATCAAATTGCACCATTTACAACATCAAAATGCAAAAAGTTCTTACAGCGGGAGGGGGGACCCCCCCCCCTCCCACACCCTCCCCCCCCCCTCGCTCGCTCCGCTCGCTCGCGCTCGGTCGCTTCGCTCCCTCGCACACTAACCGCCCCCCCCCCCAAGATGAAATCCTGGCTACGCCGCACAGTGGGCCAGAGAGATACCAAAGTGCGCCAAAAGTCACTTGGGGCACTTGGGATTTTTAAATTTTTGACATGCGCCCTTGAGAGGCAATACTATGAAGAATATATCATTGAGATATTTAAATCAGGTATGTACATTAAAGGGGTATATTTCCTACCTGAAGTAGCAAAATACAATATTTTAAGAGTTTCAAAGCAAATTGTAACCTCTTTAATAAATAAGAAATTTCAACATGTAGTTTTTGAGATATCAACCTGTAATTTCTCCCACATATTTTTCAGAGTTCATTTTACGTTATGAATGCCGTAAAAATGCAAAAAAACTTAATGTTCATGAATATTTTACGCTAAATATCCTGGAAAAGAGGCTAATTATTTGTCTTTTTAATATACCCTAATGAAAAGTTTAGATTGCCACGGATTTCCAACCAAATTCTATTACCACCACATTCCCTGATGTCTCAGCTTTTAGCTGATACCACATTTGGCTGCCACCTTCTGCCACTTTTTGTGTTAGAGCCGATTTTCTGCGACACATTACGTCTATTTTGGACCTTGCAGCCGCTTAGGAATGCTGTTATATCATACGGGGCCGCATGAGGGCGGCATTTTTTTTTTTAATTCATTTATTTTTTTCTCGCACGTTAAAGGCACAGAAGCATGAATAACACTGAATAAGAGGCAAACAGAGTTATAAAGTATATGTATAGGGCTAGTCCGGCACCTAAAAGACCCCTCCTCCGAAGATAAAAGAGTACATAATTGCACATAGCCAAGGCCATATAGCCATATTGTCCATAATTGTCATAGCCACTACTGTAAACATAGCTATTCCTACTGCGATACATATCATATGGACACCTAAATACTTCGATCCTACTCTTGACATATGCAGATAGAACGTTATACACCAAAACACAGAGATTTTATTCTCATCGGTTATTCGTTGGAAGCAAAGTCTGTAGCTTTCCGGCCGGTCAGCAAAGTGTATACACGTAGGATCGCAGTTTGTGAATTTGATTGCAGGTCAATGTCAGACATTGCTCGCGTGATCCTCATCGGACGATCTTGCCTCATCGTATCATGCCTGACATGTCTGACATTGACCTGATAGGCGACCAATACAAGTTGGATTCATCAGACTGTGATCCCATACACTTTGTGGATTTTCGGAAGCAAAAAAAAAAAAAAAAAAAAAAAAAAATGCTTCCGACGACTGATGAGAAAGAAAAAAATCATTGTGGAAAGTGGATGAATTTATAATTTCATAAGATTATGACAGTGATTCCGATATTTTTTTTTTCATTTAAAAACAATCGTTTTATTTTAGCTTTTCCAAGTAAACTTTCATACACGGCAGACTCATTCTTAGCTGCTAAATCATAACCTTTCATTTTCCTGATTACTAACTTCACAATTTGTTATCTTTCCATTAAAATTAGACAAAAATGGTTTTTGTGCTTGTATGAATTGATATTACATAGGCCTATGGTTATAATATGAAGTAGAGAGATAAGAACTATATCGGATATTACTATCGCACATTTATGTCCTGCTGGAATAAAGTGAATAAATTCACCCAAACGTACAGCGTACATCATAAACTTATATTCTAACTAGTTTACACGGACAACAGATCATTTTGCAGTACGTGTGTAATATGGAACTTTCAGCATTAATTTGATTCTTTTAACGAAACCCGAATGTTTATACACTTTCTAAGACATGTAAGCATCGTGTTTTCAATGGTAGTATATAAGCAGTGTCAGTGAATGTGTAAAGATAAATTAATCTTTAAAGAAAAAAATAACAGCCTAAGATTTGCATTGCTTTATTCGTCATTTACAGACAGATTTTTGGTAGCCAATGAAAAAAACAGCATCACAGTGACATCATATCAGTTTGAAATTATGTTCAATCAATGGGTAAAAACAAACCATGGAATATAATTTTGGCGCACTTTGAGCTCATTCTGGCCCACTGTGCGCCGTTGGCACGTGTGGAAGCAAATTAGAATCACGAATGCTAATCACAATCACGAATTCAAATTCTAGTCCGGAGGTGAATTCCAGTGAAGTTTCACTCAAATTACGGTGCGAAATTTGCGTGTGTAATGCTTGACCTCGAAAACATCTTTTGAGGGGCGGAGCTTACGTTACCTTTCAAGCACTTCCGTAGATAATACGCGCGCCGCATGCATGCACTCGATCGTCATACGTTTTGATTGACAAGTCACCAAGGATTACGTAGCGCCTTAGCTCGAGAATTCGAATTCTAATCACAGTTTTCGAGCGAGCGTGTGCAAGGTCCGATAATTCTAAAGACGAATTGCAATCATCATTACAATGATGATTCAAGTTACGAATTTTCTCTCGTGTGTAACCGATTGTCGCAATGCCAGCGTCTCGAAGAAAGTATTTTCGCTGTCACAACTAACGCGATTTCCAGGGCGACGTCCAAGACGTCTTTGAACAAAGGGACAACTTATTTGTTTGGACGTCACGGGGATGTTGGCACGGCTTTTGCAGTCGCAGGGACTTATCAGAGACGTCTTTTCTCAGCGACTTTTCCCTTTCGTCGCCATTATGTTATTACGGTCTCCACAAGATGCGGGGACATCTCGAAGATGTTGCAGACAAAGTTATTCCCCACGACATGGCCACAGTGATGGAGACTTCGCAGAAACGTCTCGGAGACAAGCTGGAAGACGGAAATAGTCTCTGCAAAAATCGGAAATGTTCGATTCTCCTGCGAATCCTGGAGATTGGGCTCGTCTCCAGGAGACGTGCGTCGTAGAAATGTTGAGGAGAGTAGAGTAAATTTCCTATAAGGACTTTAGAATCCAACTTTCTTACCCAAGTTCGAATATAGCAAATTGATGCCAAGCTGATGTACTAAAAACTCTCTTAAACACGACAGTTTTTTTTTCTTTTTTTCATCAAGATTAGGAGTGATCTTCATAATTATTATTCCATTGAATTTAAATCTGAATTATGAATATCTATTGTGATTGAGGATCCCTGACTTGCAACAGAGAAATAAAAACACTTCTCTTTTTAGTGGCAACGTCAAGGACGTTGGTAATATGTGACCCTGCACCTCAAAACAAACAAAAAGTCGCCAGATATGACCATAATATTCTGAAAGAGCAGACTTTAAGCTTTAAAATGATGTATAACTCAAATCAAATGGACTCTCCTAACCTAGCTAAATATTGGAAAGAAAGCACAAACTCAGGAAAAGTGTGAACTGAGAAAAGAGGCTCTGAAGTACAGTGTCTATTCAAGCGCTTAATCTCCACCAAACCGTGCTGGCTGTGCGATGAATGGGACAAAAAACAGGAAGTAAACCGCCAGATTAACAACAATGAAGGGATTATTAGATTAAACTGAAATTAAGCATGCCTCATTAGCACATTCTGTCCATAATTAATGCCAACTTTCAAAGCAGTAGCACTATCCTTTCAAACGTTATTAGAGTTGAAAGTGAAGAGTGTGGACAAGGTTTTTTTCAGAAATGAAAAAGGGATTCTAAAGACACACCTAATCACACTATTCTATCAAAAATGTTCGAGATAAACTGCTCAAAAAACACACTTTCCTGCCCGTTTTATGATACCAAATTTTAGCATAATGTAAAAGAAGACCCACTCTTTCAGAAAATATGAAAAAGTCAAGTTCGGCTAGGTGACCCATTTCACTCATTTTCAGTCCTCACGCAAAATCAGTGTGTGCGACTTTACGTTCGTTTTGAGGTGCACGGTCACATATAAAGAGTAACCCCCCCCTATTGTTAAACGATTAATATATTAGGTAGCAATAGGATAATGTATGCTTTTATTGCAGTCCTTACAGATGAAGATGAAAATAATAATCCAATAATCAAATCTTGAAAATTCTTTTAAAGGGCATTACCCATAATTCTACCAAGCTATTTTGGCTGTCATTAAAGCAAATGCAAATATATTGAATTCAGCAAATAAGACCAGTCGGTGAGAACATTTCCTCTAAGGGCCTGTAACGTAATAATAATTAATGGAATGATTGTGACATGAACTATGATATTCCATAGCTTTGGACAGAACCTCACTTAAAAGCTTGTGTAGCCATATTATAACAGGTCATAATTGAAATGATGCAAAAAAAAATTACCGTAAGTAATCATTATAAATGAAAGTGAAGGGTTACCGAGTCTTCAAATTTGATTGTGAAATAAGGATCTAAATAAGATCTCTTCGATAAACCTAATTACTCTCAGAAAGGGGTTCTTGTTATAATTCATGAGTGTGTACCTAGTGTTTGAAATCTTAACACGAAAGCAGATAATAATATTGATGTTACTCGTTAGAAGGCCCACCTCTCCCTCTCCCACAGCCCTCAACAACTGCAATTTTATTAGCAGGGCTGGCATTCCTCCTATATTGACTATAGGCAAGCCATTTTCTAAATTACCTAATTTGAATATAATGGTTTATCCCCAAATGACCTTTAGGGAGACCTTATCAGGAATAGTTGACATCAGACCCTAAAAACAACTTCAGAATCGAATCCCTTGACCCATAAAAGTTCTAAAGCTGACTTTTCAAATTATTGTAACACTTTATAGGTTTTTGTTAAGGACAGGCCTTTAAATGTAGGTGGCAGCCGTATTGGATTTTGCAAATATGCCGCCCCTGAGGGCGCCCTTCACAAGAAATACGCCTTTTTTCAGCCGTCGACAACTGCAATTCTACGACTAAGGGTGGCATTCCTGGAATATTGACCATGGGCAAGCCATTTATTTTTTCATACACTGTTATGAATACAATGGCTAGACCCCTAAATGACCTTAAGGTGGCCTTATAAGGAAAAATTGACCTCAGACCATAAAAACAGCTTCACATTCGAATTCCTTGACCCACAAAACCTCTTAACCTGACTTTTAAAATTAGTGTAACCCTTTTATGTTTTCAAATGCAAGTGACCTTTAAACCTATATGGCGGCCATATTGGATTTTGCCAATATGGCCACCCCAGAGGGTGCCCCTCTTGGCGCCCATCAAAAATCGAAATAGTATGGTTTGGGCTACATGTGTGCCAAATTTTGGTGCTTTTGGAAAAATTTGCACCAAAAATCCCTTGCGCCCCCCACTTAAATAACAAAGCAACTGTTGACCCCGATACATCTTGGTATGTGAACATGCATTTACTTGTATTAGCTAAAATAATTTTTTTTTTCTCTGAATTTCATATATAACATATATGTAAAATTTTGAGGGTATAAGACATCTTAAACTCGCTCATTTGAATAAATATTTATAAGGACTGATTAAAAAAGTTTTCAACAAAATGCTATTATTACATGATGTCATATCTTCCTACTTTCTTATCTGATTTTTGTAATCTTTGTATCATTATGTAGGGAATATTCTTCTTTTTCTTCTGAAGTTATTGATTATATTTCTCTTTTAGAATGGATTTCTACTTAATATATGAAATGACAACATTTTGAGAGAAGATCACCTCGTAACGCATGTTCAGTGATGCACATTTTCTGTCCGTGACTAGAAAATGGCTAATGATATAGATTACTCTATATAAACTCGCTTAAAAAAAGTATTACGGATAATTTATTATTTCGAAGTCAATCTCAAGCCAAGATTAATCCAAATATAGTGATACCAGCATGTCTGGCGTTGCAAATAGCAAACATTCAACAATACCCAGTATAGAATGTATGATTGCAATTATCGCATTTTCTTACAAGCAAAGTGAAACAACCAAAGTGCCTTGTGGAATAAAACAAGTAATGGAGAAACATCAAGAGGTTCCTTGTACAATTTTGTCAAATTCCTTGTCAAATTTGGTATCCTGTCTTCAAGCGAGAAGGACGTGTTTGTTTGGAGCTCCTGGTTACATCCAAATATTTCTGACTTCCGCTGAAGTAATCGCGAGAAATTTTATACCATAGTTACCACCTAATCAAGAGGATTGTCGCTAACCCGAAATTATTCTTTTTCTGCAAAAACTGGCGAAGATACCATTGATTTTTATTTCAAATTTGAACGATTTTTTACGCTCTCTATATTTAAAAAACTCCGCATCAGGATCACTAAGGCGTATCCACGCACCCCACCAGCGTACTTCTTTCTCTATCTCGCGCTGTGCCTCCAGTCTCCATAACAGCGCAACATCACCATTGTGACGTCACGCAGTATGCCGAAGAAGCCAAACAACTCTACCACCCCGGCCCCCAGCAAGAAAGATGGAGAGAAACCGGAAGCTGAGATTTCAGAGCTGAGAGAGGAAATCGCAAACCTCTCCCATGTACTGAACAACAAGCTATCGCTGCTAGAAACGGTGGTCAAGGAGGTCAGAGAAGGGCAAGCGGGAATAGTGAGCTCGATATCTTTTCTCGATGAAAAATTTGAGAAAATGAAGAAGACAACGGAGAAGCTGGCGAAAGACAACAATGAACTCGAAAAAAAAAAAAAGAAACCAAGCTCTGCAAAAACAAGTCGAGGGTCTGAACCACCAGGTCATTGATCTTGAGCAGTACAACCGCAGGATGAATCTGGAAATAAGCGGGGTGCCAGAAAAGAAGGGAGAGGAGCCGGCGAAAATCGCTCTACAAATAGCCCAGAGGATCAATCCCGCCATCACTGCCAGCGACATCGACATCGTGCACCGCCTTGGAGCGTTAAAGGAGGGAGAAGAGCGACGACCACGGTCTATCATCGTACGATTCAGCAACCGGCGATCGAGGAATGCTATGTATGACGACAGGAGAAAGATGAAGTGCGTCACGGTCCAGGACTTCGGCTACCAGGGTCGAGGCCAGATCTTCATCAACGAGAACCTCGTGGCATCCACCAAGGAACTTCTGAGCGGCGTGAACAAAGCTAGGAAGGACGCAGGCTACAAGTTCCTCCGGACACATAATGGAAAGATCTACGTAAAGAAGAACGAGAAGGCCTTCCCGATCATAATCCACGGCAAAGACGACATGTCTAAACTTAAGTAAATATTCTCATCAATTTTGATTTCTAATTGTTTATCTTATATAATGACAACAATATTCAATCTTATTGTAAACGAAACAGAAGAGTTTATTCACCATAATATTCATCATAGCCAGGAAGCAGACACAGTTGCTGAAAGGCTAAATTCTACCACAATGTCCCTTGAATACTGCATCGATGAAGGCTTTGAAACAATTTTACCACCTTCTTTTTACCAAACTGAAAAACACGTTTGTGAAAATGAGAATGCGAATGATGATTTTTCATTTTTTCATTTAAATATTCGGAGCATTAACAAAAATTTTGATCAGTTTAATTTACTCTTAAATAACATAAACAAAACATTTTCTGTTGTCGGACTTACTGAGACATGGACCTCTCACGATTGCAACGGCATGTTTCCTCTTCCTGGCTATCACAGTCCAATTACAAATAGCAGGCTGAATAGGACAGGTGGTGGTGTAGCTTTATATATCTCCTCTAATTTTGAATATAAGCTTAAACCAGAACTTACTGTTATGAGTGAAGCTTTAGAGACTCTATTCGTTGAATTGATTATTCCCGCCCACAAAAATATTGTAATTGGAATTATATATAGACCGCCACAGAGTAGTACTGCAGTCTGTATTAATGAATTACAGGATATCCTCTCGAGCCCTTTATTGAATAACAAAACATAGTTTCGAATGGGAGATTTTAACGTAAACCTCCTACAATTTGGAGAAAATATTTCTGTGAATACTTTCTTGAATACTCTTATTTCATTTGCTTTGTTCCCACTCATTAATAGGCCAACAAGAATCACTGATACCACCTCAACCTTGATAGATAATATCTTCACAAATTTACAGCCGCTTCCAGCGGCAGGGATTCTATTAACCCGTTCCTTCCCGTGGGAGCAACTGATATACGGGAACCTGGTTTACCAGGTTCCCAAAATGAAGACAAGGGTGCCTGCTTCAGTGGTCTAAATTCATGTTTCTTTGTGTTAAAATGCTCAGAAAAGTGGGTTTGATAAAAAGATCAGAGTTTATTCTATCAGGATTTGTTCTCCTGCTGTTAAAAAAGGGGGTTTTACAGTATTATGTATCTTTTCCTGATTTAGCTTTTTGCTTGTTCTGCTGTAAACTCGTACGAACATGTACATAATGATCAAGGCTGAGATCAGTTAGAAATGCGGGTTCGCTGACCCCAGTCACCTCATTCAGGTACCTGGTTTTGTGTAGACCAAAAGATTCTGAGAGCTCATCAGCGCACGCTCTATTCATACCTCGCACCCAATCGATATTTCCATTGTTCACGGGCACATGTACTTGACCGTAGAAAGGGGAACACAATGAACCGCTTGACTGCCTTCACACACCTGGATTACCAACCTGTGTGCCTCTCTGTCGACGGGCGAAAAGAATCTCGTTTGGGGGCATTTAAGGCACTCAGAGAATTGCGGAAGGAACGGGTTAAGTGACATTTCAGATCACTTTCCTATATTTGCTAGCTTATCTCTAAAGATTAAACGGTATGAATTATGTAAAGAATTTGTACGAAATTTCAGCCCTGAAAATGAACAGAAATTTAAGGATGACTTAGCTGCGGAAGAATGGACCTCTGTTTTGAGTGAAAATGATGTGAATAAGTCTTTTGATAATTTCATGCAGATAATAACTTTGCTATTCAATAAAAATTTCCCTGTGTTAGAAAAGAAATCCTGTAATTCTAAGAAAACTCCTCGTATGCCTTGGATTACACGTTCTTTATTAAAATCAATAAATAAGAAAAATAGGTTTTTTTATCAATATAAGTATAAAAAACCACCAGAATCAAAGGAAAAGTATACTCGATATAGGAATATTCTTACTACTACTTTGCGTAGTGCTAATAGAGAGTTTTTTGTAGTCAATTCAAAGCTACATCTAAGGACATGAAAGGAACTTGGAAAGTTATAAGACAATTAAATGATACAAAATCAAAACTCACAGGACCCACAAAACTTAAGATTAATGGTCACCAAACTGGAGACAAATTAATCTTTAGACTGAAAGAAAAACTTAGTCAATACTCGGCTTTTTTATGCTTTTAGAAAAAACAAAAACAAAACACATTTATTCTATGTAATTCTTAAATTTTCCTCAATCAAGCGAAAAAAAAAATCAACTGTGAGATTAGGCATGACAGGAAAGACCCCCTTTTTATGTCTATAAAAATTACTACCCTTTCGCTTTCATCTCTATAGTAAGCCAGCCAAGACGATGTTTTTTTACTTTGGACCGCAAAATTTGTTAATGCTAAGTTTTCCAGCTGAAAGTCTTGCAAAAATACTCGTGTTTAGCGTACGGCCGGATGTCAAGCGCGTTTTTGCCGAAAAAAATGTCTTTTTAGTACAAAATTTGAAAGAATGTCAGAAATCACAATTTTTATTTTTTTTTTTACCGAAATAATGATTGATAAGTACCTTTCAAACTAGAAATGTGTTATCTTCCATTTAAAGTTTAGAACCTGACTAATATGCATTTGAATGTAGAATTTTTACACGCACATATATGGCGCAATGAAACATACAAACTTGATTTACTCAAAATTGTACTTTGTAAAATCTACCAATATTTCAAAGTTTCTTAAAACTACCTAAATCAATCTATTCAAAAGTTCTTATTTTTCCGAAATATAATATATATTCTGATATCTTATGCAGCAAAGAAATTACAAGATAAGGCGAAAGATAACTCGTTTTATGTTATCCTAAATGGGACGATGTATTTTTGCCGGACGCGCATTTTGAATGAAAAATCGAATGTATAGCGTAAGCCCATATAATATTGTACATGGTATAGTGCGTGTAGGTATTTATCTTACATAATTGGCAAAGTCAATGGACAGGTTGGATAGCTGACTGCAAAACAATTTGTGGCACCTTGACATGACTGAAATGTGCTTATTCCCCGCCCCCCCCCCCCCCGAAAAAAAATAAAACAAAATCAGTAGTGTTGTTACCATGGCAACTAATCATCATTAGGTCACTCCCTGAAAATTTCAAATCTTCATAATTGAATTGTAAAACGTACGAAAGTGTTGAAACATTTTGTGTGTGTGTGAAAAATGTATCAATCTAACTAATCTATGTTTAACAATGAAACCTAAGAGTTATATATAAATTGTTTACTATGGTGGAAATGGTTGTCATGGAAACCGTGATAACAAATCACGTGTTACTGGGAAAAATTACGATACCAAATCTCCCATCCTGCATACTCACCCCTTCCCCCGAGAATGCTTTGGAATTCATAATGCTATATAGTTTGCATTCTCAGGCCCTGAAACGGAGCCCTGCAAGGGATAGGCACGAAATCACCTTTACTTTTGTAATGTTCTAAGGCGAGGTGTTTGCATTTTATTTTGATTTATTCTCCCGCAGAAGACTTATACTAAATGTTTCTTATATGATGGTTGATTGTTTACATGAACGTTGTTTGGAAAGCACGCTTAGTCGGGGACATAAAAATGTTATTATGTATCCCGGATATGTGTGAACAAGTAAGGCAAATATCACCCTCAAAAGAGAAAACAAGAAGTAAAAAGGAAGTAGAAGTGAAATGCATACAATACCAGGGGCGGCGCAGCCATAGAGGCCGTGAAGGCTCGGACCCCCGCACTTTTTGTGCACCATACAAAGGAATACATAAGGTGTCATCACTTTGGGCCCCCACACTTTTTTTCAACCCGGAAGTACGTAAGAGGCACTACAATGGGAGGGGAGAGAATGAGCTGAGGACCTGCTGCTTGTTAGCTCATGAAACCCGGAAGTGGGCCCCCACACTTTTGAAAGCAGTGCGCCGGCCCTGAATGCAATAACAGCCTCATTTCCCCTTCCCATCATTAAGGCGGTTATATCATCGAGTCTATATTGCAGATTACATTAACCCTTGGCCAAGTTCTATGTCCTTGGAGCAGACATGTAACAACTTGTTTGTTTGCAACCGTCTCAAACAGCGTTCACGAATGAAATACAGTAAACAGTAAACGAGGCAATTTCTCTTTTTTAAAGCAATGATTTGCCATTAGCGTACATTTACTAGAATAGTCAGCACTTGACATCTATGTTGCTGGTTACCAAAATGCTGATTAGAATACCATACACAGTAAGAACATGCTTGAATCCTGCAAAATATATATAATTATTTCTCTTCAACAGTATTTCGTTTTGAAAGGTAAAGAACCTCAGTCTCCATTTGTGGACATCTAAAAACAAACAAAAAAAATCCATCTGAAAGCAATCTTCTTAAATGATTAAAAGCATTAGAAAAGAATGAGTCCTCAGTGAAAATGTCTTTCATGAACAAATCTCTGTGACATACATCCAAAGAGCTTGAAAAACAATGCAAATTGCGCTGACTACATTGACTGCATTGATAGCCTCATTTTTTTTTTTTATGTGACATATACTATAATGTGTCCAGCATCACAAACGTTACACCAGTTAGAAAAACAAAATGTTCTCTTTAAGCCATATTTCAATATCTCTATCTTTTTTAACAATTTGTGGTTACATATCCTAGCTAATTATGACTGTACGCTGTTTCGTCAATGTACAACTAAATTAGAATGGTGACTGCCAAATTTTTAAAAATCTACTTTTAGTCTGATATTATTTTTGTGTTCTGCAGACCAGTGTGATAAGATATCTGTACTGAATACTCGTCTCTCAGTGAAGGAAAAAAAATCACCTCTCCAAAATGCATGGGTAATGTTTCCCTCTAATACTTTCCCTTATTCCAAGTACCAGAATACATTGCTGGGGCTCTGACTAGTTAACATATATTGCAGTATTACCAACATCATGACAATTATGGCACATGTGAAAGAAACCTGGCAAAACATACATCTTGACCAGTACATTTTCTTTTCACTACTTCTTGTACTTGGCGTTTGGATTGAAA
Source organism: Diadema setosum (assembly GCF_964275005.1). Lineage (NCBI taxonomy): Eukaryota > Metazoa > Echinodermata > Echinoidea > Diadematoida > Diadematidae > Diadema > Diadema setosum. The sequence goes on from NC_092687.1 coordinate 31,473,076, forward strand.
CATTTTACTTATGTTCGTTCCTTTAAGCTACATACTATTCTTTTATATCTTAAACTAGAAAAGAAAAAACATGCTCTATGCTATTTCCCTTCAGATTCACCAACTGTTACTTTGTGAAAGTTTCTATTTTTAAGCACTTCAACGTGCAGTTTTCTTTTTTTTTCTGACTAACATGTCACATATTTTCCTCCATCTGATGAAGAAAGGCAAAGTTCACTTCCCTTTTGTTGCCCGCCCCCTAAAAACAAAAACAAAAGACATTCCAATCTGAAAGGATTAAAATGTTGGCGTTTGGGCTTCAAAGGAAATAACAGGATCAATTTCCATGAACTACTAGTATGCGGCTTGTAACTCTGAGTCTCAAAGGCATGGTATAGTTTTGGTTGAGATGGAGATTCAGACTTTAACTTTTTGGAAGCAAATAAAAACAACTTATGAAATATGAAAGAGCATCAAATTCTTAGAGTAATTTGAAGTTTGTTTGATTAAAGTTCTTGGTTTTGAAACGGCCGAGAATTTTTTTTTTAAAGTGACACAGAATGATAATGATTAGAAGTGGGTGCCACCTTTATTAGGACCTCTTTGTTTTTGTACATCTCAGCCTTTTCAAACCCAATTTTTAACAAATATATTTGGAATTCCTCTTGGTATTGTTACCTCTTTAATATTTCATAACAGGGTTCTCATTATTTTACAAAATCTCCATCTCAGCCCCCATCTCAACCAAAAGTAGACCATCCCTCATCCCTTTAATGCTGCCATCAAAATTGAAAGTAGATCTATATCAAATCATATTGTAAATGCTCTTTGCCAAGTAGTGTTGTGCATATTTTGATATCAGGCCTTGTTTTACTTCATCACTAAGGGGAAAAAAAGAAAAAAAGATTAGAAAAGAAGCATTTAATCTGAATTAGTAGAAATTTCTACTATATACACATGTCTTTTATATATTCAACTTCTATAATAGTCCTGAAAGCACATTGTAATTATATTTGAGAAGTTTAGATGGATGCATTCCACACCAACAGATTGCGTTCGTTTACAAGCAGAGCGCCACTACGACAAAATATTGAAAGGTTTGAATCAAAAGCGCGGCCGAGCCCAGCAGTGTAAACGGACAAAATTGCGAGGCTCGGCCGCGCAAAGGACCCCGTTTACAGTGCGGGGCCGGGCTCGGCCGCGGCTCGGCTGCGGCCGAGCACCGCAATTTTGACCGTTTACACTGCTGGGCTCGGCCGCGCTTTTAATTCAAACCTTTTAATATTTTGTGTAGTGGCGCTCTACTTGTAAACAAACGCAATTTGGTGTTTTCTGGTTTTCATACCCTTTGCCAACTGAATACCGTGGCCTCGCATTTGGCCTTTTGCGCGTTTACACTGAAGCGGGGCTGGGCCGGGCCGCGGCCGAGCCGCAGCCGAGCCTCGCACTGTAAACGGGGTCTAAGTTATAAATTTCGGAAATATTCTTATTTTTCATCCCAATTATCATAAATACTGAAACTTTGTCTTCAGCATAACTAATTTCTAGTGGTTCAAATGTAAAAATATGAAAATCATCCGGAAGTCCCCTTAAATGGATTTTCCTATGCATGCAGATTTATCGGGTGCACGTAAGGAGACAGCCACCCACGAGTCATACAGCATACAAGTCATACAGCCCATGAGTTATACAGCACACGAGTTATGCAGCCCATTTATAGTTTGACACTAAGCTAACAAAGTCCACGAGACCGACACATTAATCCACGTGTTGTGTCTGACGAACTTGTGGACTGTTTTCACCTAGTTTCGAAGTCATGGGCTTTATTTGCCTTGTGTCGAACATATTAGCTGTATAACTCGTGAAGCTGTATGACTCATGAACCTATTTTCATTTTCGAACTCGTGGGCTGTATGACTCGTGTGTGTCGGTCTAGTGGGATGACCGCGATATATAATAGACAAACAAAAAGTGAATAGCCAGAACTTCGTGTAGTCATACATTCATACACCAAGTTTTCATATGGATACCTCAAACACTTATGAAGCAATGCTGTCCACACAATTTATTGATAATGGACGAAAAGACGAACGGATGGAAGGACGAACAACCCGAAAACATAATGTCTCCGGCGACACTTCATGGCCGAGGTATAACTGACATGCATACTGATTCCCAGAGTTATCTTGGTCACGTCGCTTCGAACGTTGTTTCTTCTCATTGAATGTTCGTCATCATCATCGTATGGTCACTACCACGCAGCTGATTTGACCAGCCAGTGTTTGTGCAACTATAGCCGGTACTCAGGCCGCAACAGCATCAGCAGCAGCGGGTCGCGTCTGCTTACCTTCGTCTGCTTCGGGACCATGATGTCACCGGGGACTTTTTTTTGAATTCGAGGATCACGACTCGGCAAAGTCTTAGTTCTTCCTCTCATTCTGGTCTCCGCCTCGGAACTGAGTTCAAGACTGGTATTGCCCTCCGTTTCCTGTCAAGCAACAGTGTATGTGTGTGTGTGTGTGTGTTGTTGTTGTTGTTGTTGTTGTTGTTGTTTGTTTGTTTTTTGATCGAGCTACACTGCTCATGATGAAAGCAAGACGCACTCTCCCTAGCCCTTTTGGAACCTTTAGAGACAATTGTGGCGTACGACAGGCCGATATCCTTATGTTTACCATTCTTACATTTGTCAAAGCCGAAATAAGTCTATAATCAAGGTATTCGGCAGGCTCACTAATCAAGTAAATACAAAGACATACTAAAACTAAGACATACTAAAACGGCCAAAAGTAAATCATATATAGCAGGGCCTACAAGGTGACGCACCTGACAAGATGATGCTGAAGAGACGGCTCTAGAGAAGAAAAAATCGTCCAGGTAGGGGCATTTCAACCTGAAGTTCGTAAGAAGGGGCATGGTGAATACCCATTTGCCAAAGTTATCCCCCACGGAGGATTGATGTTGAGAAACGTCGTCCCACTTGTCAAAAGACACATGCAGATTTTGAATCTGTGTAGGAAAACAAAAACAATAAAGAAAACAAAAGAAACAAATGAAAGTATCATGTAAACTTCGATTAATCAAGAAAGTGCTGCATGCATGCAGGGCCGGCGGAGCGTTTTCAAAAGTGGCCCACTTCCGGGTTTCATGAGCTGACAAGATAAAAAGAAAAAAAAAAAGAAGAAGGAGAAAAAAAAAGTCTTCAGTGGGAAAACATAACCTAACCACGCTCACACTTCAAATCTCTATCTATTTCTATTAGTGCCACTTGCGTACTTCCAGGTTAAAAATGTGTGGGGGCACAAGCCCCCACGGCCCTCACGGTTCCGGCCGCCATGGCATCATAAACTATACGCAAACTGGAAGAAGGTATCCTGGTAATATTATGATAATGTGGGCTTTATTTGCATCCGGGCCAAGTTTTAACAAAGCTTTTTTAAAGTCCCCTTAGCAATGTTGTTATAAGTCTGTTAAATCAACTATAATTCCATTAACCAAAAATAACTTCTTAATCGAATATAAGCCCATTTATCAAGAGACCTATGATGCAAATCACTTACAATATCCCGCCGAATCAATTACAACTTTTTTTACAACTCCTCAAATTGATAACTCTTCTTTATCATTTGTATACAGTTGAGCCAAATAGTTAAGCAGAGTCCCCTTATGTAAACGTATTTGCTAAGCACTTTAACGAAGAAGGACAGCTGCATGATTTCACATTCTGGCTTGTGTCTTGTCACAGACGTTCGTCTGGTTAACTGGTAATTTTCTCTTACATTAGTTCAATTTTAATATTCTAGTTATGATCTGTTTCTTGCAGCTGATTCATTATCACGACGTGTATTGCTAACGTGACTGCTGAACCTAAACATCAATGCCGCAATCATTTATTTGTGTACGTATTGTAGGTTAAATGTGCGAGAATTACAAAGTCAAATACACGTAAACACTAGCATTACACGTCATGCTTCGGGCTGGGGAAGACGATTCATACGTCTTTAATAGAAGAACGCGTTGGTCAACGTCCTGTGAACTGCAATTAAATCCAACAAAATCTGAATGGTAAAAATGGAGTGAAGATCATCACAAGAAGTTTTCGAGAATATGACTAATACAATATTATGTTCTTCTTGCGACATTGGTACACACTGCAACCTCTGGAATATAAATCACCGTCACGACAAATTAGTAGACTTGTTAAGGGAGTAAATGCTGCATTTTTTAGTACAGATGTCCTTATTGGCACAGATGTTCCCTAGGTCAATTGAAAAATGTTCATCTAAAGAGAAACTCTGTATCTATGCAAATAAACCTTAATTTGCATAATTTATGCAAAAATACATATAAAACTTATCAAAAAATATATGTGCATTCAGCCGAAGTACCTAATTTGGTAGAAGTATTCAATAGAGTAATTGGAAACAATTCCTGCATAAATTGATTTCATACCTATGTAAATAAACATAAAATTTGCATAAATATGCAATTTATTGTGGAAAAATCTGTGTTCTTTTTTTGGGGGAAAATTTTTAATCTATTAAACACTGGATCTTGTAGTACAAAGTTTGAACCTGGGATGGATGTTCCTTGGGTCAAAAGCAAATGATTCATCTAAAGAGACAAACTGTCTCTACGCAAACAACCTGTTATTTGCATAATATGCATATCAATACCTTCACATAGATAATCAGAACAAACAAAAAGCAATCATGTGACAATGTCTTAAATTGCTTTGAACTTAATATCCAAAGAGCTAATAGAATAAGACCATATTATTCTCGCAACAACACTCTTCAGTTGCTTGGATTGTTTCCAGATTATTTAATTAACTCAGGCATTTTATGCATAGATTATGTGATAAGTATATACAAGACGTGAAATTTCGAAACATATTGATCTTTAGAATCATTTTTACTATCAATTTTCCCTCATAACATCAATGCTTTACAGGGTGGGAAAAATAGCAATCCATAGTGACACTCTTAAATATGATTATGCAAATATAACAGTATTTAGGGCCTTCATAGGAACAGCACTGATATATGCAAATCGGAACAATATTGCATATAAAAGGATTTTTTCCTTGCAAACAGTACACAACTGAGGTCATGGTTAGAAAAATTACCATAGTGAGAGTGTGAATTCTGATTTTCATTGTATTTTGTAGCCAATCAAGCGAATAAGAGGCTTTTTACATCAGAATGAATCAACTTGTGCAAACTATGTATGCAAGGGTATCTACACACATTACGAACTTACAAGCTTGAGTTAGAAACTGTGTTTCTGAAAAAAAAAAGTTCCCTCAGTATAGTATGAGCTGCTATGGCATAGAAACTATGCTAGGAAATTTATACACAATAACGTTGTAACACGGCAATAATTCATGCAAAAATTGTCATGTGAACTATATAGGAGATGTTATACTTCAAGTCAAGTAATCTTAGTCTCTGACTTAAAATCAGTCAATTTCAACAAAAAATCAAAGCAGAAGTGAGATGCTCATAGCCATAAAAAAGTATTTGATATATTGCCTTTACAATTAATAGAATGTGATTTGTCAACAGATCGTCACATGCTACTGTTTGCGAGGATCGTAAATGTCATATTCTCCTTGGTTGTGATTGTTTTCCCTGGGGATAATGTAACTCCCTGGCAGTCCCAAGAATGTTATATTCCACCACATACCAGCTTATACCTGTATAGATGATCATGACCTACATGATCTTAAAAATTGTTATAAAAAATATTATGTTAACTGGTTTTGTGTAAAGCTGATGTCAGAGGTTAGAATAGAAAAAAAATAAACAAGTAAAAATGTAAAAGGTATGAATGTCAGAGGTTATACATGTGCATCAAAATTAACTTTCCATACATTAAATGCAATGACGGTGATGACTATACCATGTCACTGAATTCCATGTCCTTTCAAGAGGAAACAAAAACACATGAGAGGGAAGGGCTTAACAATTTTTCGATAATCAACAAGGGAATCACTGTCAGGTAGAACATGCACAAACATATGTACTAAGTTTCATGATACCTTGATTCACATGCAAGATATGGAAGAAATAGTGAAATATAGCACTTTCATTAGAGCTTTGACCTTTTGGCAGGAAATTTCACAAAGAATCTTCATTGGGTAATACATGTCTATATTATGACGTTTCAAGAGAAATCCTACAAGCATTGCAAAAATATGAGGGAAATAGTGACATTTTTAGGGCCCAATTGACCTTGATCTTTGACCCCTGACCTTTGACAAATGGCTCCCTTAATTCCCTAGAAAATCCCTGTCAGTAGCATGAAGATACCTTGAACCGTTTGCGAGATTCGGAGAAAAAAGTGAAATGTTAACATTTTCACGTAACCTTTGACCTTTGACCTCTTGACCTGAAACTTTCTGGAGAATCTTATCTTGGTAGTACATGTATGCAGTCACTAGGTTTCAAGAAAATACCTTCAGGAATTGCATAGGGGGGGGGAATAATGAAATTTTGAGCATTGACCATGAACTTTTTTACCTTTGACCTCTTGCCGATTTTACTTAAAAACTGCTTAATCAATTGCCCCATCATACGTCATCCTTGGACCAAGTTTGGTGAAATTTGCTTAATCCAGTCTTGAGTTATCGTGTAGACTGATACAATTTCTTAAGTATACCTTGACCATTGACTTCTGGTACATTCGGGTATTAATATGCGCAATATGCTAATTGCTGGTATTTGCATGGACAAATAGTGTTTTGATATTAAAAACCATTTCCTTTTGACTAAAAGGATATGCATACGACTTTGGCAGTTTCTATCACAAAATGCAGTTCTTAGACTGTAAGAAACTCCTTAAAGATAATGTTTTTACTTTACTTTCTTTAGTTCTTTCTTTGTGAATTAGCTGGTAATGATGGTTCGATTATTTAAATTCTTCTCTCATTTTGTTTCAAAGAGTGTTTCTTACGGGTTGTATCTATCTAGGATGAGAGTTAAGGGGGTTTTCATTGTTTACAAATCAATTTGCATAACTCGCATAATTATGCAAATTGTATATGCAGATTTATTAACATAGGTTTGAAATCAGTTTTTGCAGGAAGTGTTTCCACATACTCTAGAGAATATTTCTACCAAATTAGGTATTTCTGCTGGATGCAAATATATTTTTAAATAATTTTTATATGTAGTTTGGCATAGATAGATTGTCTCTTTAGATGAAATAAATCCAGTTGTAACGAGGAACATGTGTGCCAAATAGGACATTTGTACTATAAAATGCAGCGATAGCCCCTTTTTTCGCCCTTAGCAAGCCCACTAGATCGATATTGTTACATACAGCAACTTGGCGTACAAAATGATCTCATTCCCCGAGCCCTGGTGTGCCATGACCTATAAAAGACATTATGTCTGTACGAATTGGTAAACACTTACATTGGGATTGTTCGTTTGTGTGATTTGCACATGAAGAGTTTGTTTTCAAAATCCGATAAGTCCATATTTGCCAAATTGAGATATTTGCGATTAAAGGTCAAGAAAAATAAAGAGAATAATAAGAAAATGTTTCCTTCTTTGGACCATAACTTCAAAAATGTACCTTTATATGTAGTACCCAATTATCATTTAAAAGGTAAATTGTGTACTTCATGACAGAGACCGTACTTCAAAATCTTCAAAAAATGGACGTATCGGCTTTTGCGAACAAACTCTTCAAATACATGTATATATAAGGTTGTTGTTTTTTTTTAGAGAAGTCAATAAGTTACATACAATCAATGACGCGCATTTAATATCGGTATAGATTTCTGATATCTGATATAGTCAGTAAAGACTCTCTGCAGAAATAGTACTTATCGACTCATGCTGAAGTCAATCGTAAGCCACAAGAAATTATTCATCAGTTATATACTTAAAATTATGTTAGCATACGTCTCAATCAGGAGTTAAAAAGACAAAATCACACCTTCATCGATCCCCTGTTACATTGTATGACTAAAGTCATATCTTTATACGAGGAACGTGGACAATCAACCTTCCGTGCCAATTGTTTAAAATATATGATAGCAATACTACAAACTTGACAAAGAATTGTTTTATTCGTATCTTCCATTTCATATCACATATTTTTTCCCTTGATGCACAGTACATTCATTCCTTCGACATGTTACTGACTCTAGCTATGGGTAGTTGTAATGTTCTCTCTGACTTCTGAACAAAATAAGAAAAGAGCTTTTTAATTCTGCCACACATAATAATGAAAATTATATTGATTCATGTTCATATTTTATCTATGTGTTAGTCCGACATATCAGAATTCTGTTATCTTTTCATCCAGTGACGGTGGCACCGAAATTTTAGCATTTCACAAATCTTGAGCAGACTGCTCCATTTTCTCTCTTTTATTTTTTTTTTCGTTTCTTAAATTTTGTCAGTAAAAATGTGACCGTGCACCTCAAAACGAACATAAAGTCGCACACACTGATTTTGCGTGAGGACTGAAAATAAGTGAAGTGGGTCAACCTAGCCGAACTTGACTTTTTCATATTTTCTGAAAGAGAGGGTCTTCTTGTACATTATGCTAAAATTCGGTATCATAAAACGGGCAGGAAAGTGTGTTTTTAGCAGTTTATCTCGAACATTTTTGGTAGAATAGTGTGATTAGGTGTGTCTTTAGAATCCCTTTTTCATTTCTGAAAAACCATGTCAACACTCTTCACTTTGAACTCTAATAACTTTTGAACGGATAGTGCTACTGGTTTGAAAGTTGGTATTAATTATGGACAGAATGTGTTAATGATTCATCTTTAATTTCAGTTTAATCTGATAATCTCTTCATTGTTGTTACTCTGGTGGTTTACTTCATGTTTTTTGTCCCATTCATCGCACAGCCAGCACGGTTTGGTAAAGATTAAGCACTAGAATAGACACTGTACTTCAGAGCCTCTTTTCTAAGTTCACACTTTTCCTGAGTTTGTGCTTTCTTTCCAATATTTAGATAGGTTAGGAGAGTCCATTTGATTTGAGTTATACATCATTTTAAAGCTTAAAGTTTGCTCTTTCAGAATATGGTCTCAACTAAAAATTCATGTCTGGCGACTTTTTGTTTGTTTTGAGGTGCAGGGTCACAAATAATAGTATACTTAGTTCAAAGATGTCGGCATGCCAAGTAACTAAGTAGACACATACACCCCCAACACACACACACATTAACACAGCTTGAGACGCACTTTCATATTAGCTTCCAAATGTAAACCATACATTGTGCAAGGTGACATACCTGACAAGATGATGCTGAGGCGAGGGCTGTGGAGAAGAAATCATTGCCCATGTAGTGACATTCCAAACTGAACTTTGAAAGACTGTGCATGGTGAATATCCAGGGGGCCAAGTCACCCAATATTGAAGGATGAATACCAAAAAAGCTACTCAAAGACACACTCAGATCTTGAATCTGTATAGAAAAAAACAACAAGTAAACACAAAACATATCAAGAAACTATTGCAAGAAATAGCAAACTGATGATTGCACGTAAAGTATTAGAGTAATAGTACTCACGCGCGTTTATGGTAAGATGAAACGTCTACTTAATTTAATAATCTAACTTCATTTCATTTCAATTCTTTTATCTCATTTTCATTTTTAATGAAGAATATCAGTGTAGAAAACACAGCATGAAGAAAGAAAAAATATACACATAATACATGCACTGAAATGTAGCAATCATAAACACAAGTTTAATTGAGGGACGAATACATACACTGTGTACGTAATAAGCAGTGATTACCTGCATACACATTGTTGAAAATGAAAATGTTGGAAATAGAGGGAAAGGTAAATCGCTGAGCTTGTAATATGCATTTCCCTTTCTCTTACTCAGATTTGACATAAATCGAAATCTAATCTCCTTCGTACTCCCAAACTTTTGCAGTACGAGAGAAGTAACACTTTGCGTGGTACGGTGCGTAGGTTGGGTGTCGTTTGTTGTTTGTTTGTTTGTTTGTTTGTTTGTTCAAGGAAACATTGGTGTCTGACTTTGCATTGTAACTATTGTTTGTTCGGTAGTGATGCCTTTCATTTTTATGCAATATGTCATACAAAATGAAACAGTATGTCACAATATTATACAGGCCTATCTGTCAAAAGTCACATACCTCTGTTTGTCACTTTTGACTATGTATGGGTTGAGATTAGAAGACTTCTAAAGATTCCATAATTTACAAATGTATTAGGGTATTCTGTCACCCAAGTGATAATAACTTTCCAAATTTGGTAGAAAATTTGACAATGCATTCTATAGAAGAAGAAAAATGTACAATTTGTGACCGTGCATCAAAAACCAACAAAGAGTCGCACTCACTGATTTTATGTGAGGACTGAAAATAAGTGAAATGGGTCAACCCAACCAACCTTGAGTTTTTCATATTTTCTGAAGGAGCAACTCTTCTTTTACATTAATTTGAAGTCTGGGATCATAAAACCGACAAAAATTGTGATTTAGCAGTTTTCTCGAACACAGTTTGTTAGAATAGTGGGATTAGGTGTGCCTTATAACTTTATAAAAGATGATGCTACTATTTTGAAAGTTGGCATTAATCGAATCTTCTGAAGAACGAAGCTTTGTAACGAACCTTATTTCATAATCGGATTAAAAACCCCCGGAATACCGGATGCTTTGAATGGCGAACCTTCGGATTATATGAGCTTTGCATCACAAATCCAAAATACATTCATTCATGCGTACATTCAATACATAATGGATAAAACCGCAATTGAGGTCAAAGTTGTTAACATTATTGCGCAAAATATTTCATGGAGAAAGACGAGAAAAATAAACGAAAAAAAAATAGAAATAAACGGATTAATATAACAATGCGTTCAAAATCATTAAATCCATATAGTAAGAACTTAGTATACAACTTAGTCCAATCCGGACTTCCAGCACACACACACACACACCACACATGTTCATCACTTTTCACCCTTTTACAGGCACTCTACGACATAATTCACAACACACACCACCACGCTCTAAAGCCCCAGTCACATAATTTATAAACACGGATCCTCATGTATACACGGCGATGATCCGGGGAGTTCCGGAATAATCGTACCCCGGATAGAGCTTAAACGAGCATTGATGACTGTATACCCGGACTCAACACGGCAGCTATGAAAATGGGGCCGGACCAGCACGTCATCTACATGCCATCCACAAGGCGCTTACACGAACCTCCACGGACTATGCCGGTCGCACCCGGAAACTACACGGTCCATGCCTGTGTCTACATGGACCATCAAGGCATCTACACGGACCAACACGGTAGCTACAAGGACCAACAAGGTAGCCACATGTACCATGCCGGCAGACGAGATTCTCGCATAAAATGAAGCTGAATTTACATTTACATCAATCTTCTCCTCTTTCTTGTCACTAAGGCCTACATACTGTGTAGATCCGAATTCATCTCTTAACATGACTAAAGGACGTAATGGTCCGTGTAGTTGCTGTGTGTCTGCCGTGTAGCTGCCTTGAAGATTCAAGACGGTCCTTGATGTGAAAAAACAAAACAAAAAAAACAAAACAAAAAACGTCACGGACCGCCAAGGATACTCGCTGCGCCTACACGTTCGTTCCAGGCAGCCACACGGACCTTCGCGGTAAATACACGGCAACTACACGGACCATTCAGGATTGCTCTGCCAACACGGCACGACCTACCCAGACACACGAACCCATAAGGACCTACACGGATCCGGGGAAAGATCCATGTAGACGGGATAGGCATCCTAAGAGGTTCCTGGAGGTGCGTGTAGGTCCGGGATGCCAACACTGCAGCTTTTGGAGGTAGAGAACATCCGGCATCATCCGTAAACTGGGTGTTTGCAGATCAATCCAGGATGATCCGTGTGACTGCCGTGTAGTTGAAGTGAATGTCCGTGTGGCTTCCTGGAACGATCGTGTAGGCGCCGTTAGTATCCTTGGTAGTCCGTGACATTTTTTTTTTTTTTTTCACATCAGGGACCGTCATGGATATTTAAGAAGGAACACGGACCTACAAGGCAGCCACACATCACGGACCACCACTTAATATAACAAGGTATTACGGGGATGAACACGGATCGACATGGTCCATAGGTGAGGAGAACGATTGATTAAAATCCAAAATTAGCTTTCTTTTTTATTTTCGTCCCCGGCGTGATACGTGTAGCTGGATTGTTGGTCAGTGCAGCTGCCGTGTTGGTCTGTGTAGACGTCCTGATGCTCCGTGCTCTGCCGGCATGGACCGTGTATTTGCCGGATATGTCCTGCATGGCCCGTGAAGTTCTGTATAAGTGCCGTGTGGATACCGTGTAGATGCCGTGCTCGTCCGGCCAAACCCGTGTCGGCAACGTGCCGTGTACCCTCCATCCGGGGCAAAACTATCCAGGAACTCCCTGATCATCTCCGTCACGACCCGAGGATCGTCGTGTAGATCCAAGAGGATCTGTGTTTATGGGACTGAGGCTATATGAAACTATCGTGTAAAAGATCTCACCTGACAGGTCGAAGCCTTTTCTCTGATGATCTTGTAGAAATCTGGGTGGAATTTTGAGTTACGTATTACTGCTTTGCGAAGTACGTGGGTCGAACACATTGCCGCCGCCAATTCACGTGACACAGTACTTCCGCAGTCGGCATGGTCAATAGATAACGATCTCTAATAAAAAAAAAAAAACAACATTGGGCGATATAGGGCCTAGACACTATTAATTAGTAATAGTACACAATGCTTGGAATTAAGATACAGTTGTGGTTGTGCGTGCAGGGGAGGGGGCTAGAGCAAATAAGACATTATACATTCATTGCTATACTCAATATCATATGTGTGATATAGAAATACGTGTTAAAAGGGGCAAGAACGATTTTTTTTTTCCACTACGTGTATTGAGTCAGAAATGAGGGAACTATAAGGCATGACTTCATAAACATATACTGCTACTCTGAATTCCAGTTGCTATTTCTAGAGAATAAACAGCATAACGTCTTGCGCAAGATATTGGAATCAATGCAGGTCCTTCTTCCCTCTCCCCATGTCATACTTAGGCATCATTAACTTTAGATGCTTTGATTTTTTTTTTTCAATTATCGCTCAACCGCGGAGTCTTTCACGTCATTGTTTATATACAACAATATATATATATATATATGAAGAGTTTGTTCCCAAAAACCGATAAGTCCATATTTGCCAAATGGAGATGTTTGCGATTAAAGGTCAAGAAAAACAAAGAGAATAATAAGAAAATGTTTGCTTCTTTGGACCATAACTTCAAAAATGTACCTTTATATGTATTGACCAATATATCATTTAAAAGGTATCATTTTGCACTTTATGACAGAGACCGTACTTCAAAATCTTCAAAAATGGACTTATTGGTTTTTGCGAACAAACTCTTCATATATATATATATATATATATATATATATATATATATAAGATTTTGAAGTACGGTCTCTGTCATAAAGTACAAAATAATACCTTTTGAATGATATATTGACCAGTAAATATAAAGGTACATTTTTGAAGTTATGGTTAAAAGAAGCAAAATTTTTCTTATTATTCTCTATATTTTTCTTGACCTTTAATCGCGAATATCTCCATTTGGCAAATATGGACTTATCGCTTTTTGCGAACAAACTCTTCATATATATGTATTATATACATATATGTGACCCTGCACCTCAAAACAAACAAAAAGTCGCCAGACATGAATTTTTAGTTAAGACCATATTCTGAAATAGCAGACTTTAAGCTTTAAAATGGTGTATAACTCAAATCAAATGGACTCTCCTAACCTATCTAAATATTGGAAAGAAGGCACAAACTCAGGAAAAATGTGAACTGAGAAAAGAGGCTCTGAAGTACAGTGTCTATTCAAGCGCTTAATCTTTACCAAAACGTGCTGGCTGTGCGATGAATGGGACAAAAAACAGAAAGTAAACCACCAGAGTAACAACAATGAAGGGATTATTAGATTAAACTGAAATTAAGCATGCCTTATTAACACAATCTGTCCATAATTAATGCCAACTTTCAAAGCAGTAGCACTATTCTTTCAAAAGTTATTAGAGTTGAAAGTGAAGAGTGTGGCAAGGTTTTTCAGAAATGAAAAAGGGATTCTAAAGACACACCTAATCACACTATTCTACCAAAAGTGTTCGAGATAAACTGTAAAAAAAAAACAAACACTTTCCTGCCCGTTTTATGATACCAAATTTTAGCATAATGTAAAAGAAGACCCGCTCTTTCAGAAAATATGAAAAAGTCAAGTTCGGCTAGGGTGACCCATTTCACTTATTTTCAGTCCTCACACAAAATCAGTGTGTGCGACTTTATGTTCGTTTTGAGGTGCACGGTCACATATGATATATATATATATATATTAAGTACATTGATCGACATCATGCTATTTCACATGAAGAGCTGACCTTTAAAAGGGCCCGAATATTTTCGTCTTCGTTTTCATTTGTTAGCTTGTTCTTTATTTTTTACATTAAAAACAAAAAATCATGTAGTTGAGTAGTCCATGCACCAACAGATGTGGGTTATCTTCTTTCATCGTTATGAATTCTATGTTCTCTTTCAAAAGGGCCTAAATTATCATTTTTATCCTGTATCCTGATTTGCTGATACAAATCCCCCAATAGATGTTCAGACCAATCAGAAATTAACACAATAATGACCAGCAGAGTCGAGTACTCTAAGTGAGGATAGGTAATGAAATTACAGTGCAATTGCGTTATGAAAACCACGGTCGGTCGGAGGTTGTAATTTTCGTTTTGATAAAACTAATTTTCAGGTCCCAAATTCATCATCTATTAGCACATACACAATACTGCAATCCTTTGGCAAAAAGAAGCAAGTGACATCAAGTACAAATGCTACAAATGAAGAAAACATGTTTTTGGGTAGGCCTTTTAACATGGAAATTTGTGATGAGAAATGATGTCGGTATTCGTGCAAGTCATATGGTGATGCATTTAAATTCGAAGAATTTTGATATTCCCATAGAAACGCATTATTATGTCACTTGCTTCCTTTTGTCGAAGTATTTTAGATTGTGAGCAAACATGAATAATTTGGCAAAGGAAGCAAGTGACAATCATCTATCATGAGATAGTAACTTGCCTCCTTTGGCCAAAGTATTTCATATTTTTAGCAAACACGAAAAATCTGTCAAAAGGAACAAGTGACAATCATATCATGAGAATGTTACTTGCTTCCTTTTGCCAAAGTATTATAAATGTGTAGCAAACATTTAAAAAAATGGCAAAAAGAAGCAAAAGACATTTCATAAGGATGTTACTTGCTCCTCTTTGCCAAAGTATTTTAGATTGTGTATAGATATAAATTATTTGGCAAAGGGAAGCAAGTGACATTCATATCATGAGGTTGTAACTTGCCTCCTTTTGCCATTTTTTTTCATGCAATTTTGTGCACTTGCTTCCTTTTGCCACCAAATATCTCAGAAATGGGCCAAAATTGTAACTTTTGGATTTTTGAAATAAATAAAGCATGCCTCAAATATGCCAAATTAATTGAAAAGTCAATATCCATTAAAACGTCACTTGCTTCCTTTTGCCAAAGTAGGGCAGTATACTTTTCGGCAATAACGAAAGAAACCACCGGGCCGGAGGTCATCGTTTGAAAGTGAGTGTGCTGAATGAAAAAAAAAAAAAAAAAAAAAAAAAAAAACAATGTCAAAGATGATGATGATGGTAGCTGAGAACAATGGTTTAGTGATGGTCGACAAAAAAAAAAAAATGCGAACCATTTTAAGAAGCATGCACTTGTTCAATGCCTAGTCCTTGGTAGAGATTGTTATAATGTATATAGGGAGAGTTGGCTTTTCCTGCGTGGCTTATGCTCAATTGCAAAGGCAGAATCAGCGTCTTGAATCGCTCAATCGTAACGCTGATTTAAAGCGCCGTTCAATGGAGCACTGTTTCTGAACACTTTCTTCGAGCTTGGAAAGAGCGTCTACGATTGCATCGTTACCCTCGTTGACCTCAGCAGAGGCAGGACTGGTCAAAGTGGTACACGCGCTTTTTTCGGAAGTTCTGGCCTGACTGTGTACATTGCTGACGCTCCGTAGCATGTCCAATCTCATTTCAATCATTTTACTAATAGACACGTGTGGACTGTAGACAATGATAGGAACTACGGTTACAAAAGTATTTATTTCATCGAGATATTCTTGACAAAATCGGACCGTACTGTAGTGAGCTCTTCATGCATTAACGTGTCTGTGTACGTACAGTAAAGTAATGAAACAACAGGGAGCTCGAGGGATTAACATCTGCCAGCGTTGCCGGCGGAACCGAGAGGGGAGGGGGGGGGGGGCAGCCTGGGCTCACCCCCCCCCCCATTTTGTGCACATACAAAGGAATACATAAGGTGTCATCAATTAGGGCTTCCACTTTTTTTTAACCCGAAAGTACGTAAGTGGCACTATAAACAAAATAGATGGAGATCTTGAAGTGTAAGCGCGGTAATGCCATGTTTTTGGGTTGAAGTCATTTTTTTTTTGCTTGTCAGCTAAAGAAGCACTGAAATGCCTTCCCCCACCCCCTACACACACACACACACACACACACACACACACACACACATTTGAAAACGCTCCGCCGGCCCTGGATTGTACATTGCGCAGCACAGTAATCGAACGGTCGGCTCTCCTGGGGCGCGCATTTTCAGGTGAACTGGAAAGGCGATGAAGATTATACTATTTAAACGCGTACACATGATATTCATGTAATTTGCGTTTATCCTTCCCCATGAAACGTGATTAGTGGTGGTCAGAAACACCAATCGTAAACGTGCATATTGGTGCGTTTTTAAATGACGTTTCGAAACGTTGTGATATCAAATTGAGTACTTCCCCTTTTCGGATCAAGTATTGAGGGACATGGTTACGTACAAGGTAATGACAATAAGAGACCGCTGCTCAAATTTGAACTGATTTTGAGTCGTTCCTATACTAGACTCGTGAAAAGTTTGAGCAGATCGACTGTACCTGTATACAGGCAGTTTTCTAGTTTATGATAAACCTCGTGAGAACGGGTATAGGAACTTTGGATTACCTTTTTAAATACAATGTATCACAGGAAATGTAAGAAATATTTTGTTTTGTTTTTCTTTTTTCAGTTTTCCTGTTGGTTACACAATAATGATGACATTGAGTACACTACAAGGAATTATATACGTGAATATAAAAACGACCCAAGTCCAATACAGAAAACTTAGAAAGAAATAGAAATCATGAAATGATTTCCTAATGTTTTTAGTTGTTTTTTTTTCAGTTATGGAATGTTGTTTGATACCAAAGTTTAGATGTAAAACCGTCACTTAACTGATTATCTATCTTTCGACGACTTCGTAAAGGGTCTCCAAACACGATAGCCAAATTTGGACTTGGGTCATTTTTACAGTTAGGTATTCAATTTTAAAATGGAATTTAGGTTAAGGGTTAACAAAAAAAAAAAATGGGGGCAACTTTCAAGAAAACTCCTCTTTTGCTTGCGTGATGACGCTCCATAAATAATCTTAATAAGGTATGTTAAACATTTCAGCCAAAGAGGAGTAGCAGCCTACAAACAGAATATAAGAAAAATTAGCATTTAACATAGTCTATCTAAGATGTTTCAGATGGAAGATGTGTCACTCACCACTTGGTTATAATGAACCAAAAGCATAACCCCAGCCTTTGTATGTTCTGATGTTTCCCATGATAGTTCGAAGTGTTTAAATCGTTCTCCCACTGCTCTGGCGGCCACCTCAGTGTGACATTCAAACACAACATCAGCGCAAAAAGCCGATCTATAATAATGACCCTCTCCATAACATGTAGGAGGTCCGGGGAAATCAGGATCATCTTCATCCAAAACAGTAGAAAGCGCATCAGAGTCATCAAACCGATTTAGAACGCCGTCAATGATATCGAGACTTAGTTCTTCCTTTAGAGCTGAGGCAAAAAAGAGCAGGTAGCGCAATTCCGAACATCTGTAGATAAGTTTTGGTCTTATCAGGTCGTACCTGACCCGATCATTGGCGTATATATTTGCAATATATAACCCCGCGACGTATTCTTGGAACAATTTGTGAGGAAAAGAGACCGTTGTCATAACCAGGGATGTAACGCAGCCGCTGAAATCGCGCCGACGGTCCCTTGGTATGATATCTTTTTCCATTGTCAAAACCCCGACTTTACAGCATTTTCCCATGGCTTCATGACACTCTCTAAAGTATTCTTCAGGAAATGAAAGCTTTCTGTCAAGCAAACCGTTCAGCGCTATCTCACCTATGTCTTGAATCGCATTACCAGCCTCCTTCAACTGATCAGCGGTCTCTTGAACATATAAACGCTCACATGCTTTTGATGCGTAGTGGTCTTTTAGAAAAGCGAACATTTCTTGAAAAATTCCAGAGAAAGTTTGAATTTTAGTCATTTCTTTTCGCTTCTCTTCACTAAATTCTTTCCACATGAGACAAAGCATTGCACAGTAAATTGGAAATGGGGCCATATTCGACTGGATAATATCATTTTCGTGCATGAAACTGACCAAGCTTTCTGCAAAATCGTCCTCCTTCTGGCTAACCTCAAAAAACCTCCTGATGTATGTTGTTACATTCTTCTCGTTGAATCCTTCGACGGCAATAAACATGTAAGCATTGGGAAGATGTTTTGACATTGCGAATTCGTATCTCCTGTATGGCCTTGTGGTCACTATTACCTTGCATGACTTGTATTGCTCTACGTTGAGAATGCGAATGACCTCACTGCTGTTCTTATCTTTAAGTTCCCCGTCAAACTCGTCGAAACCATCAAATACAAGGAGACATTTATCTTGGTGTTTGGAGATGTAATTATCTATCTGCTTTGTTGTTGCCTCATTTGAATCATTGAGATATTTCTTTACAATGCCACCGATACTTATATCGTTCTTCACATCTCGAAGAGGAACTACGATCACCATGTCCAGATCATTAAGAATTCTTCCTTGACTCCAGTCCCAGGCGATCTTGGAGCAAAGTGTTGTTTTACCGACACCTCCCTCACCCTGGATCAGGAGGCGCTTTGAAAGATGACCTGTTTCGTCATTGGTCAAGAGATCCTCGTACTTTATAGGCTTTTGGCGTTTTCCACATTGGTCGATTAGAATCAAATTTGTGTATATATCATCAAAGTCAACATGATTCAGTAAGTCGAATGGGTCTACTATGATCGTGCTCCTTGAATTACGGTAATGCTCCTTCAGCTCTTCTTTGCATTGCTGTACTTGTCCCTTTGTAAGGAACTGGGGTGAAGGTGCTGATCCTTTCAGGAGGAAAAGAAGCAAAACAGATAAAGAGTAATCATAATCAGAATCATACTCACAATTTACATGACACACATGTTTACATAAATTATATATATACATATATGTGACCCGCTACAACAAAAGGGTCCTAAAGTCGCGCACGGTCGAAGCCGTGAAAATCGAGTTTGAAGTCAGAGCATCAAAATTGTTCAAAACTTACGATTTTCTAATTTTGACATATTATTGTAGTCTGACATATCTTCTATCATCTGTCGAAATTTTGAAGCAAAATGGTGAAAGGAAAGACCAAAAGATAGCGTTTTTCTGGGCCATGTTTTTTGACGTTTCAACGAAGCAGAAACTGATTCCAAAATTTGGATTGAGCGCCACAGATAGGCTCCGCCCCTAACAACGACCACAGTGGTCTCATTGGTCAGTTTGCTGCTTGCCGCTAACCGAAGCGTGAAGCTCACACACTGCCCAGTCGACTGGTGCGTGCAGGCGGGGTGCGCTATGCCCAGCCGCTTCTCCTGGCATCCTGGTCACTGATTGGTCGGTGAGGAGACCGCCGACGCAGTGCTTGAATGAGCATTTCGGGAGTTGCTAGGGCTTGCCTTCTATTGTCCGGAGGTGAAAACTGACTTGCGTGTCCCTTGATCGCGATTGCGTCACAAGGAAAACTTGTAGGGTGCTTTTCTCGAAACACTGATTTCCCAGACGTCTAAACATCCTCTCTTTCAAACATCGATATCTCCCAGTCGATTATTTTTTTATAAGATGTGTTATATATCAAATTAAAGCAGAAAGATTAGGAAATTATGCCATGCAATTCTCAAATAATTGACCTCGCCCGACTTTAGGATCATTTTGTTGTAGCGGGTCACATATATATATATATATATATATATATGGGTGAGAATTTTGAACGATGTACAATTGCCAATTTTCGCACCGTATGACATTCTTTCCCTTAGAACACGCCAGGATGACCTAAGAAACCAGATTTTTT
Organism: Diadema setosum; assembly: GCF_964275005.1. Classification (NCBI taxonomy): domain Eukaryota; kingdom Metazoa; phylum Echinodermata; class Echinoidea; order Diadematoida; family Diadematidae; genus Diadema; species Diadema setosum. The sequence goes on from NC_092687.1 coordinate 31,493,388, forward strand.
CATGTCATCTCAAAGATTGGTAAATTTCCTTTCAGGAAATATACGGTTTGGTTGACTTTTGCCTGATATTTTTCCTTTTTGAAAGGACTTAAAGTGTAAAAATACGGTAAAAACGCTATTTTCACAATATTTTTTGTTTTTCAAACTAATGATGTGCATTTTTAAGCGTACGTGGCATTTAATATCTGACCATGTTCTGGATCTGACATATCATGGGTATGAACCACAAAATTATAAGAACTTTATGAGCACGTATAAAATCACAGAGAACAATTGAAATATCAAAGTCCTAAACAGACGAACGTCCGTGATGCTTTTATTTCTGTCGCAGCTGCAAATTCTACTTTGTTGTCCCAACCAGTAAATACTGTAATGTATACGAAAATTTGGTGTTCCACCTAATGAACATATCCTGCAAAAATTGTACGTTTGCTGGCTGTACTTTGGACGTAATATTCTTTTATGGAAAATTATACTCAGTTTTCGTCACGGACGTGCTTCCGCTATTTTCTAATAAAGATCGTATCCCATTAAACGTTATTGGCGATATTGTTCTGATTTGTAATCAACTAAGATCTAGCCACACGATAATATGTTTGTTTTGAGTTTCTGTCCATCCTTTGTCAAATAGGAACCGAAATTACATTTTTAGACGAACCTCCGAGAAAAAAAGAACGTCCGTGATGATCAAAACGTTTTCGAGTGGGACACCATCTTGTTTTGATGACGAAGGTGCATCTTACCTTTGGCATTCTAGCCAAGGAGCTGCATGTTATTTTTGGAGCGGACTGAGGCTTGTCCGCAGTTTTTGGACCATGCAATTCACCGAAAACCAAGCAAATAATTAATATTTTCTCTGAAAATTCACCTCCTCATCCCCCTCTGAGCAATACATATGTTGTAAGGATGTCAAATTTCTTATAATTTGCATTGACAATACCTTTTCACATTTTTGAAAGAGTTAGGAAGGCTAGGTACTCTCTGCCGATTAGTTATCCGTCCTGGAACATGACCCTATCAGTAGAACGAACGTCCGTGACAATTCCAGCGAACGTCCGTAACGTATATGCAATCCCTCCGATATGGATAACTTGTCCCGAAAGTGTCCTGTATTCTTTAAAACTTTTAGGTCCAATAGCCACAAATAAAGTTTTACAAAGTTAACAATGAGTTTAGAGCAGTAGTTTCAGAATTTTTAAGGCGTTATGTGATCATGATGAACAAACAGTTGAAAATTTACTCACAATTTTACGCTTGTTGTCCCTCTAATTATACAAAAACAGCTAAACACTGAAAACAAAGTTATAGGAAAATGGAATTTTGCGTAATCTGTAATTTCTGTGCATTTAAATGTCTTTCTAATGAGGATCTGGAGACAATTTGTACTGTTCCAGGTTCTGAAAGTTTCGCTCACGGACGTTCTGTCCGAGAAAGGAAATTTCTGATAATTACAAATATATCACTGCACATAAAGTTAATGTTAGTTGACAATATTACCAAATCACCGAGCCTCTCATACCCAAAAGTGAATAATGTTCAGCACTCAATTTACTTGTAATAACAAAAGGAAAACGTTTTGGTCGCGGATGTTCGTTGGTAGAATAAATCAATGGATTACATAGTAGGAGAAAGAGGATCAGTGCCACTTTTAAGTGACAGGTGCTCCAAGTGTTTATCTTTTGAGTATGGTAGCTGCCGTCTCAAACAGAACACATCCAGTTTTGGTCTCCATAACGGACGTTCGCTGTAATTGTCATGATATTAAATGCCTTTAATAATTCATTCTTATTTTTCTCTTCATGACGATTTTTCTCTCATTCCCTCTATAGCCTGGACATGCTGCGACCAAACAAAAAACAGAAACAAAACAAAACAAACAAACACAAATCCGAAAAGTGCTATATAATCACATGCAGGATAATGACGGAAGAAGTCTGTAATGGGCATGTGTTGAATAAAAAAATGGAAAAGTTTCAAAAGGACGTGGAAGCAGTTGAATGAAAATGACTGAGAAACAGAGAAGGGATCGAGCTCCAACACACAGAGAAAAGAATTGCCAGTGCACTCCCGTTGTACCAAATTCCTCTGGAGAAGTTTTTTTTTGTTTGTTTATGTTTTTTATTCATCGAAATGCCGTCACAAGCGAACAAAAATAATGCAGTATACAATTATGGTCTGATGAAAACAAACAAATCCTCCGCTTATCATCACATGGTGTTGTTTTATACTCATCAATGAAAAGCAATGTTCATTTTCAATTCTTTCAAAGATTTTTTTTTTTCATTTTACATTTAAGAGACAGAGAGATCGTCAATTTGTTTGTGCTTACTTTGAAAACACATGTTAAAAAAAATAATGATTAAGAATAGGTTTAAGGTTGCACTTTGATATATTCGCTCTTCCTAAGATTCGTTACTCCGATGTCCAAAGGTTTGTTATTCCGAAAATGAAAAAAAAAAAGTTTGTAGTTAATTAAGGAGGTTTGTTATTAAAAATTTCCTTATTCCGAAAGTTTGTTAGTCCGAAAAATAAATGTTAAGGATCATCATTTTTAGGTCCGTTCTTCTAAAAGTGGAAAGGGCCTGATATTCGTTTAGGTGAAAACGGTTATTATGAGGTTTTGAAATTTGGAGGATTTTAGTTGTTAACTTGTTTCTCCACGTTTGGATAAGCGAACATGATTTTTCATGTTCCAATTGATAAACCTTTCGATTAACCTTCGGAGATTCCTATCATTTACCGAATAAAAAAGCTTCATAATTATAGGAACTCTATCAATTTTCGTATTGACAAACTGTATGAATAACGAGCATCCGAAATGACGCGCCACAAAATGTTTGTTATAACAAACCATAATTAGATTATTGTATAATATCGAAGTCACAAACATCCATCCAAGTTATATGGACTTATTTTGTCTAGTTATGACGAAACTTCGCAGTATCGAACCTTTTATCATTTCTGACTAAAATAATAATGCAAATTCTCCTCGGTAACAGTGTGTAACACAAGGAGCAAACATAGAGGGATTTATTCCCAACGTATTCGTTTGCCCTCCTCAGCTAAACTTCGTATTTCTATAACGGAGCACATTTCTGTTGTCTTTCTATGTTAATTCTTTGTCATAATTTTAGCTGTGACCATGTTCGTTATAAGCAAATTTTGCATTGTAGACTTTAGATAACAAATTTAGGACCTGAATCTTTACTTCATGATAACGAAATTTTGATAAATATATTCGTTCTCGAGGATGGACTACGTCACTGAGATTACACGTACGTTTGTACGTTCATTTACGAGAGATGGAAAAATTGTTTTCTTTGATTCTTCAGTATGAAAAGATAAACAAGCTTATATAATTGAGAATTGGTAATATCTATTCAGGATTTTGCAGAGGAGTTTGTTCTCGACATGAAATTGCTGTTTGTTGTGAGCAGAATGCGTTTCCAACTCAAGAGAGCTGCATCTTGTTTGTTCCGAACGTCCGTGAGCTACATGCGAACCTCCGTGATGACAACTATGCTATGTTTGTTGGGTTATAGAGACTGCCTAGATCAGATACATCTTAAAAAGGTATGTTATTATTTGGGAGTGAGGATTAAAGTATGGGATAGTGAAATAAGAGGTCAAAATATTGAGTTTCTGTAAAATGCGCGTAAAGTGGAGAAAGTGTTTAGCGGAAGAGCAATATTTCAACAGAAACGACGAATTTAGTTAGATCATCAGTTGTCTACCATTACGTACAGGTTAAAAGTACAAGCTTAATATTCTGCAAGCACGTACACATGTCCCTTAAGATATTTCGCTAGGATTTTGAACTGAATCAGATCTTTGTAAACTATGTTAAATGGTATTCAAGTGTATGTGCAGTAATATTCCTCACGGACGTTCGCTGCTCTGGACATGGTAAACTTCAACGGTGAATAAAAACTTGTTCCTCTTGGAAAATCCTAGTATAATTGGGTTCATATTAAAGCTTGAGTTATACTCTTTCAGGTAAGATGAATAATTTGGAGAATTTCCTACTTTTTCAATTTTGCCTTGTTTTGGCTCAATTGTACATCGTTCAAAATTCTGACCCATATATATATATACGTAACGAGCTGAAAATAGGGGGCTTCCGAATAGGATGGGCATTATAAAGGGAATAATAAGAATTTAGAGGGTCAGGAAGAAGATAGGGCACAGCACAGGGTGAATGAATAATGGGAATAAAAGGGAATGGAATAAGGTTCAGACAGCGGGCTTAGGGCATGGTAGGACATTGTAGGGAATCAGACAAAGGGAATAAAGAAGAAGGAGATTTGATAGACATCAGGTGACTTGTAAAGGGATAAAGATATAGATAGGACCGGCAGGATGTTAGGAGTATTTATGTTTGTAGAGGAGTTTAGGTGTTTAACGAGAATGTTGTGGTAGTGCGAGTTAAATCGGGAATCCTACTGGAGGAGTAAGTTAAATGGCTCGTAGCGAAGCTAAGTTTTGTTTTATAAATATTAGGAGGAAGGGAGAGTGTCAGGTTGGGTTCGAAACGCAGGTTGGTTACGCAGGTGAGAGGAGAGGGTCAAGTTGGGGACAGGTAAGCGGATTGGTCGAAAGAGGGTTGTCAATAATTCAGGCGTGGGAAATTAATGAAGATGATTGGATAATGGAATTGTAGGAGGGATTTAAGGGTTAGTTTATAAGGGCATGCATTGTAGGTAGAGAATTTTGCAGATTTTTGCACAGATTTTGGTGGACGGAACTTTCGGCACCCCACTTTTGGGGAAATTCCGCCCAGATTTCTGCACACATTTTAGAGAGACTTCTGCGAGCAATTTTTGCAAGAACTTTTTGGCCGGTTCGGGAGAGAAATCTGTCAGATATTTCAAGTTTAGCAAAGATGAAGTCCTCAGAGCAGCAGATTTGAAGATGTAGCCCGTTAGCATAATTTCCTTCTGAAGGATAGTGGGGAAAGACCGAGTTTGGCAACACACCAGTGGACTGAATTTTTTGTAGTGGGGTGTCGTCCTGAACAATGATTGATCTCTGCCAGATTATTTATTAATATATAGTGCCGTGGGCCGAACTTAAATTTCTGACTTGGGGAACGGCTTGCAATTTCGAATGACAATATAATTAGCGGAAAAATCGGAATCTGACTCGAATGGGAACGCCTGTCCGTGCCACTGTCCGACGAGTTGCCGTGTAAAAAGTGATTGTGAATTGTGCACAACCCCCACCCCTGATGCCCACTAATATCCCGATGAGGCCGAGGAGCAGGTGAAGCGCAGCCCAGACAGCCAGATCGACGCAGCCGCATACCAGCCGTCAGGGAGATGCTGCGACGAGCCGCCGGTGCGACGGAAGCGGTACGGGTCGAAGGCGACGAAGGCAGCCATCATCAGAGCTACATGTAGCGCCAGCGAAAAGGACTGAGCGAAGGAAGGACTTTCGTAAAAGACTGCAGGTATCCACGGACAATTTTCCCTCCCAATTAACCCCCCCCCCCTTTTGCACTTGCACCCGAAGCTGTATGTAAGTACAATAAACGAGATGAGATTGTAATGCGCATGCCCAGTTAAATTATGTAATAGTGTTTGAATCGCCAGTGTCAAGTAATCATTTATAGAAATTGATTGAACAAGAGGAGATTTTCGCCTTAAATAAAAGGCAATTAACTTTATGAATTTGATGTAACGTTTTCTTAATTTTTGTCCGTAACCTAACGAATTGCTGATGATGTGGCAGGTGTGTCTATTTATACGAGTGCACTGACCAAATCCCCTCGCGTCTTACAGACCGGGCGCGAGCCCAGCCATCCCCTGCCGCTGGTAGCCCCAGCCCAGGGCGGTGAGCTGGGGCGGGAGAGTAGAGGGTTAATAGATATATATATATGTATATATATATATATATATATATATATATATATATATATTATACTGCTAATTATTTGGGTTAAGTTGTGGAAAATATTCGCGGACAACGCAACCCCTGTGTAATATATGAACCACACAACTGTTAAGTAAAATCGTACGCAACTCAAGTTGTGTAAGTTTTACACAGTATTGTCTATCATTTTTTTAACAGTTGTGAAAAATCTGGTTACACAACAAGTGGGGATATAATGTTTCAAACACCTGTTTGTGTGACTGCTTGTGTACATTCAAAGTTCCCGAAGAGTGGAAATTTGAGCACTTGATTCCACATTTCCAGCCTAAGTAGCATGACCTTTCAAGATCCATTTTTTTTTAAAGTAGTGTGCAGAAATAATGTAGCTTGCTGGACCCCAGTGGCACAGATGTCTAGGCAAAAATTTTAACGAATTTTTGAATGATAACTCTGCCGTAGCTATATCCAGCCACAATAGATGCAACCACATGCACGTATGTCTGGGTGCCAAAGCCACTTTTTGAGCCTAACGTTGTTTTACCGTTCACCCATTTTTTTTCTTTTTTTTTTTTTTCAAACCTTCACTCTGGCTCCGGTATGGCGACGACATCTTCACCATCTGGCCATACCAAGCAGACCAATTGTGGCCCTGCATTACCAAACCAACAAAAAGTTGCCAGACATGGATTAAGGACAGATCCTGGAAGAGCAGACTCTAAGCTTTAAAACAATATATAGCTCAACTGTAATGGGCTCTCCTAACCTATCTAAATATTGGAAAGAAAGCACACAATCTGAAAAGGTGTGAACCGAGAAAAAAAGGGGCTCTGAAGTACAGGATCTATCTGTCCATTCAAGCGCTTAATCTTTACCAAACCGTGCTAGCAGTGCGATGAATGGGACAAAAAGAAAAGATGTAAACCATTGGAGCAACAACAATGAAGAGAGCACCAGATTGAATTGAAATTGAGCATGCTCTATCAACATATGTTGTCCATGATTAAAGCCAATTTTCAAAGCAGTAGCATTATCCCTTCAAAAGTTATCAGACTTGAAAGTGAAGAGTGTGCAAAGGATTATCAAGAAATGAAAAGGGACCTCGAAGACATGCCTGGTCACTACTCTACAAAAAAAAAGGGTTGTAGAAAAACTGCTGAAAATGCACTTTCCCATTCATTATATGATCCCAAACTTATGAATAATGTAGATAAATGTAACCCGCTACAACAAAATGGTCCTAAAGTCGCGCATGGTCGAAGCCGTGAAAATCGAGTTTGAAGTTAGAGCATCAAAATTGGTCAAAACTTACTATTTTCTGAATTTGACATATCATTAGAGGCTGACATGTCTTCTATTATCTGTCGAAATTTTGAAGCAAAATGATGAAAGGAAAGACCAAAATATAGCGTTTTTCTAGGCCATGTTTTTTGGGCGTTTCAACGAAGCAGAAACTGGTTCGAACATTTGGATTGAGCGCCACACATAGGCTCCGCCCCTAACAACGACCAGAGTGATCGCATTGGTCAGTTTGCTGCTTGCTGCTAACCGAAGCGTGAAGCTCCCACACTGCCCAGTCGACTGGTGCGTGCGGGCGGGTTGCGCTATGCCTAGCTGCTTCTCCTGACATCCTGGTCACTGATTGGTCGGTGAGGAGACCGCCGACGCTGTGTTTGTATGAGCATTTCGGGGGTTGCTAGGGCTTACCTTCTATTGTCCGGAGGTGAATCCTGACTTGCGTGTCTCTTGATTGTGATTGCGTCGCAAGGAGAACTTCTAGGGCGCTTTTCTCGAAACAGTGATTTCCCAGACGTCTTGACATGCTCTCTTTTAAACATCGATATCTCCGCAGCCGATTATTTTTATAAGACGTGTTATATATCAATTTAAAGCAGAAAGATTAGGAAATTGTGTCATGCAATTGTCAAATAATCGACCTCACCCGACTTTAGGATCATTTTGTTGTAGCGGGTCACAAATGGTATCTCTTTCAGAAAATATGAAAAAAATAATACTGACTTGCTTGACGCGTCTAACTTTTTTTGAGTCCTTACTTAAGATCATGGGGTGCGACATTTTGTTCGTTTTGTGGTGCACGGTTACAATTGGACGACTTCCTCCCACACCTCAACGAACAACATGCCAACATCTCATTCACAATGGAACGGAAAGCAATCATTCTCTCCCCTTCCTTGATGTTCTCGTCACCAACAAACAAACAAACAAACAAACAAAAGACAACTCTGGCACTTTGTCAGACCTGGTCTATCGCAAACCCACTCACACTGACAGGCACCTTCTTTGCCGCTTATTTCATCATCCAGCAGTCCGCCAGTCAGAACCGACAGCTCTCGTCGGACGTGCTAATGAAATCAGCGACAAAAAACATCTCCGTCAAGAACTCAAACATACTACAGACACACTCACCACTATCAACAAATACCACAAGCACAGAATCAACACTCAAGCACCCTCTCATCCCAAGCAAGCAGCCAAGGAGCAGCCCATCACAACTGTAACTCTTCCCTACCTCGGCACCACCTTGCACAAAGTACAAGGCATCTTCAAGTCCGCCAACACCCATGTCCAACATACATTTTCTAACAAAAACTACATAATTATTACATTGGACTCACAAAAAGGCACGCACCCCAAATACAACCAGGTGTCTATCATATATCACGCTAATGCGGGAAGGTGTACAAAGGTGAAACAGGGAGATCACTAGAGACCAGACTTTAACAATTGGAAATGTCAGCCATTGTGAAACACGCTCAGAAGTAGGAACATCGCATCAACCGGGAAGATAGCAAATTCATCACATCCATCAAAAACTAGAGCACACGACGCATCAGAGAATCCGTAGAAATTCACACATAACACACTAAATATATTACACAGGACACTGGACTCCATATCAACAGCATCAGTCTGGCTTCCTCTCATCAACAAACCATCATATAGCAGCAGCGACAACAACAACGCACTCTCTCAAGAGCACATTCCCCCTTCTACTTCTTCCTCTCATGATTATCTTTTCTCCCACTTCGTCACAACAGCGCCTACGACATCATCCGCCGTTGACACCGCGCCTCCCAATCGCTAATGTACACCGCTATCGCTGGTTCTAGAAGACGCCCTCACCGACACAAGTCTTCCACATCCCCGACGTCCACCCCATCTAATCCGCACTCTAATCTCCGACCACGACCTACTAACAGCCAGGTTAGCCCTCACAGATGCACTCCACCATCAACACACTTAGTGCATGGGCCAGGCCAGATATTGTTACCACTTGAGGTGGCAAACCCTTTGTGGTGTCATTTTATTTGTCGGGCATAGATATGCTTATCAAGCTATATTAACATTTTCAAATGAGTAGCTTAGTCATAGTAAACGAATTTCAACCAATTCGGTCTCATTTAATATCCCTATACTTCTGAATCGAGACAAACGCTATACAAAGAGGAGCACTATCTTCTTTATATCCACAGGTGTTCTGTTGTAAACGCAGTGCGCTTAGTCTTTATTCAAGGCAGCGAAGGGAATATCTAAAGGTTATGATGTCCACAGCTGCTCTGTTTTAAACGCGGTGCTCTTAGCCTTTATTCAAGACGGCGAAGGGAATATCCAAAGCTTATGATACAGCGTATATCCCTTTATCTATTAAAAAAAAAAAAGCAGTTCCTCGTGGATTTTGCCGTATTTTTTGATTATTCATCATTTTCCGGTGAAGCGGCTAGGGTGAAGCGGCTAATGCCATGCCAATGTCGATTTATTTCCATCCAACAATGAAAGATAATGCAAAAACAGTGTACTGGTACACTATGAATAATATTGTAAATGAACACAAAGATTTTCGTCTATAAACTTGATGTATTTGTTGAGAGGGTAGGATCAAAACAGTGTAGACAATCCCTTTTATTAGGAACTTTAGATATGACAACGGTACATTGTTTTGTTTTTACTTTTTACCAGGATATTGTTAATCAGGCAAAAAAAAATCATTTATAATGATTACGTACTTATGTGGAAATGATATCATAGGTTGATATTAAAGCATAATGATTACACTGGTCAACAACAAATTTGTTGTCTGCGTTTTTTCAGCTGATTTAGGGTAAACCTGATGCGCTGAATCCAAATATCACATTGGTTTTGCTCAATCAGGTCAAGTTTTTGAGCTACGGCCACATGTCGTTTTTTACGCTTTTGTTCACATTAACGCATGTGTGGAGCATTTTAGAAGAAGTCGGGGGTAAAATGCCATTTTGATTAATTGTTTTGATTGGAAATGTTTATTTTGATGACTGAAGGAAAAGCAAAAGGATTGAAGGGAAAAAAAACCCTCCTCTCTGACAGTGCTTGCATCAGCTTCTTCCGCAACAGGCATCAAGAGTACCTCCGTTTTTTCTCTGAAGAGAAGGACTTGGTGTACTGTGTAGATATTGTGCAGCTTCTGCTCGAGCTTGGAGTGCCACAGTACGAACCCAAAGATTTTAGACTTTTCACTGACAGCAGCAACCGATCACTGAAATGTGTTTTGCTACACAACGGCAACCAGTTTGCCTCTGTACCCATCGCTCACTCAACGACACTGAAGGAAAAGTATGAAGCGGTGAAGTATGTGCTGGAGAAAATTGGTTATGATCAGCATAAGTGGTTTATTTGTGTTGACCTGAAGATGGTGAACTTTTTGTTGGGACAACAGAGTGGCTCTCACCAAGTACCCATGTTTTCTGTGCATGTGGGATAGTAGGGACCGTGCTCAGCATTACACGAAGAAGGACTGGCCTGTACGAGAGGAATTGGTGCCTTGCAAAGAAAGGAATGTCATCAACGACCTTCTGGTGGACAGAGACAGAATACTCTTCCCACCGCTGCACATCAAGCTCGGCTTAATCAAGCAGTTCACCAAGGCTCTGGACGAGGATGGTGACTGTTTCACTTACTTGTGCCAGGCTTTTCCAGGTTTGTCCATGGAGAAAAAGAAAGATGGCATCTTTGATGGTCCTCAGATCCGTCAGCTCATCAGAGATCCAGTGTTCGAAAACTCAATGAATGAAGTGGAACTGGAAGCATGGAAAACATTTGTTCTGGTAGTGAAGAACTTTCTTGGCAACATTATACCCAGAAACTACGCCGAACTTGTCAACAACATGCTGACTGCTTTCAGAAACCTTAGCTGCAACATAAGCATCAAGATGCACTACCTATATGCACATATGGACCGGTTTCCTGAGAACCTGGGTTCAATGAGTGACGAGCAGGGGGAGAGATTCCATCAGGACATGAAAGAGATGGAGACCAGGTATCAGGGTCCCTGGGATGCAGTCATGATGGCTGACTACTGTTGGACTCTGAAGAGAGACCTCCCTGATGCTGAGCATTCCAGGAGTTCGAAGAAACGGAAGTTCAAACCCTGAAGTTTGAACAATAGTGAAGCAACATGCAATTTACGTGTACTTACCTTTATCAATGCCCACCATTCAGTTTACAGTAATTCATGTTTCTAAGATCAGGTAATCAATATATGTTGTTGGAAAAACACTTTTTCTCTTAAAAATATATCTAGGGTGATATGTGTGACAAAAGTCAGCTGGTAATACCACAAAAATGTAATCGATTTTGTCCCAAGATCTATATTTTTTCCAAATCAACTTAACCTGTTGGCCACTTGAACCGAGTGGTCCCTGTACAAAGTCTATGGGAATTACAGAATTGAGTATTCAAAGGGTTAACACAAAAACTTGACCTGATGGAGAGAAACGGATGCCATTTCCTGATTCAGCACTACAAAAATGCCCTAAATCAGTTGTAGAAATCAAGACAACATTCAAAAAGTTAAAAATTGTTGCCCAGTGTTATCTATGCCCGACAAACAAAATGACACCAGAAAGGTTTTGCCACCTCCGTTGGTACCAATAACCCACTTTTCGAGGCTTGGCCCATGGACTAACTAACCGAGTGCACCAACGACCGCAACACTCCACCTTGCACGCCAAACCAGTACTTACAGCCGACACTCAGCCAGCCTCAACCGACTACTTCCATCTAGGTCTACATTCTCTATATAATCCGCCTCTTTTCATGTCACGCTTCACTTTTGACGAATTACAGTCAACCTACCCAAAACGTCTAGCTCCTTGGTTCTCCTAAATATTCTTATAACTAGATATCTTCCTCTACCCTTACTAGCACATTTTTTACCAAGTAATTCTCTTTCCTCTCTCTCTCTCTCCTACACTACTTCTACGCTACTTTTCTTTTCTTTCTTTTTTTCTGTTCTGTTCTCTTCTTTTCTTCTTCTTTTTTTTTTTTATTCTTGCTTACACACAACCCATTGGTCCTTTTCAGGACCAATCAAATAATTTACAGTTTTCTTCACAGATTATTTATCTTGTCTTCTCCCCTCAGGACTACACTTAAACCCTTATTTTGATCTCTCATTTTGCACTTCTCCCATATTAAAGGACAAGTTCACCTTCATAAACATAAGGATTGAGAAAATGCAACAATAATAGTAGAACACATCAGTGAAAGTTTGAGGAAAACCGGACAATGGATGCAAAAGTTATGAATTTTTAAAATTTTTGTGTTGGAACCACTGGATGAGGAGACTACTACAGCTTGTGAGTCATATGCGTAGCAGTATAAAGAAAATGTAAAAGAAAATTTAACATATTTTCACTTTTTTCGCGTAATAAAAGAGCACTTGACTTGCCTCTTTCTAAAGGCGGGGGGAATAATATTACCCATAACATTTGTCGGTAACGAATCAGGGGAATGTGTACTTTTTTCAAAAGATGGAATTTTGTGAAATTCTCTTTATATTTTCCTTATATTGTTGTACGCACGTGACATCTAAGTTATACATACACTGCAGAAGTCTTCTCATCCAGCGGTTACTGCACAAAAACTTCAAAAATTCATAACTTTTGAACGGATTGTCTAATTTTCCTCAAACTTTCACTGATGTGTTCTACTAATATTGCTACATTCTCTCAATCCTTATGTTTATGAAGGTGAACTTGTCCTTTAACCTTTTTCGGGATTTAACTGTCATTATTCTTCCTCTCCATATTTTTTTCTCTCCTCTTCAACATTTATTTCTAGGATCCACCCAAGCCTCCTCTCTTTTATTTGTGACAATGCACCTCAAAACGAACATAAAGTCGCACACACTGATTTTGCGTGAGGACTGAAAATAAGTGAAATGGGTCAACCTAGCCGAACTTGACTTTTTCATATTTTCTGAAAGAGCGGGTCTTCTTTTACATTATGCTATAATTTGGTATCATAAAACGGGCAGAAAAGTGTGTTTTTTAGCAGTTTATCTCGAACATTTTTGGTAGAATAGTGTGATTAGGTGTGTCTTTAGAATCCCTTTTTCATTTCTGAAAAACCTTGTCCACACTCTTCACTTTCAACTCTAATAACTTTTGAAAGGATCGTGCTACTGCTTTGAAAGTTGGCATTAATTATTAACAGAATGTGTTAATGAGGCATGCTTAATTTCAGTTTAATCTGATAATCCCTTCATTGTTGTTACTCTGGTGGTTTTCTTCCTGTTTTTTGTCCCATTCATCGCACAGCCAGCACGGTTTGGTAAAGATTAAGTGCTTGAATAGACACTGCGCTTCAGAGCCTCTTTTCTCAGTTCACACTTTTCCTGAGTTTGTGCTTTCTTTCCAATATTTAGATAGGTTAGGAGAGTCCATTTGATTTGAGTTATACATCATTTTAAAGCTTAAAGTCTGCTCTTTCAGAATATGGTCTTAACAAAAAATTTATGTTTGGCGACTTTTTGTTTGTTTGTTTTTTTTTAAATTTTTCTTAAATTTTAAAATTTAAAATTTTCTTAAATTCTATATTTCTGTTCTTCTCTTTGTTTTCTCTTCCCCTTCCACCCCCTCTCTCTCTCTGTCTCTCTCTCCCTTCTCTAAACATAGTTTCATATCTCGTCGACTTACCTTTCCTTCGCGGAATCATTGATTCTTTCTCCATTAACTCCGCATTCCATAGTCCACATTGTTCGCCAACTTTGCTCTTCTCTGGGTTTCAAGAATCTTCACTTCTCTCTATAATCTTCATGATTTTCCAACCTTCAACTCCTCCCTCTTCCCCGTCCCTTCCGTTTCATCTTTCTCATCCTAGTGATGTCCGAACATCTTACTTGATACTCATTCTATTCTTTTTTTACTATTCTCTTTTTTCCTTTCTCTACCATCTCCACCAGTGCAACTTCAGCTTCCAGCCCATAACTGTCCCCCACTCTTCACTTTTTGCCCTCCTTACAACCCATATATGTCGCTTCCCTCTCGAATTCTCATCTTTCTGAGCTCTTTTTATGTTTTTTTTTTTGCCAAAGAAGCTAACGACTAAATTGACATGATGTCACCAAAAATAGTTCTCCCTCATTTACTTCACCATGCAAACCGTTAAATACCACATAAGAGTAGGAGACATGAAACAATCGAATTGACGATACACGCCACACGCCAGGCCCAAGGACTGTTAAGTGCATTAAAGATTCCCCTACACTCTACTGAGGCGAGTCAATGCAGAGGTGGATTCTTGTAAGCACACAAAACTTTCGGAAATGAATCTATTCCTTGTTACAGTATACTTATTCATATTTGCATGGATGTGAAAAAATGTTATTTTAATCATTTGTTATTCCGACGCTACAGCGTAGTGCAGAGCTTCCTGCATCTATTAAAGGTTATGTTTACCTTTGGGAACAGTGATTTAAAAAAAAAAAACTTTCCAAAATATCACATTTAATGCATATGTGTAGGTCTATTATCACAAAACATCCTACCATAATAAGTGACCGCGCACCACAAAACAAACAAAAAGTCGCTACCCTTGATTTTAAGTGAGGACTCAAAAAAGGTGAAATGGATCAAACAAGTCAATCTTGATTTTTTTCATATTTTATGAAAGAGCTATCCTTCTTCTACATTACTCTTCAGTTTGGTATCTTAACATGAATGGGAAAGTGTATTTTCAGCAGTTTTTCTACTACCCTTTTTGAGTGAAGAGTAGAATGATCAGGCGTGACTGAGAGGCCGCTTTTCTTGTCTTGAAATCATTTGCACACTCTTCACTTTCAAGTCTAATAACTTTTGAAAGGATGCCGCTACTGCTTTGAAAGTTGGCATTAATCATGGGCAGAATGTGCTGAATGTGCTTAATTTAAGCTTAATCTGATAACCCCTTCATTGTTGTTGCTCCAGTGGTTTACATCCTGTGTTTTGTCCCTTTCATGGCACAGTTAGCACGGCTTGGTAAAGATTAAATGCTTAAATAGACCCTGTACTTCAGAGCCTCTTTTCTCAATTCACACTTTACCAGAGTGTGTGCTTTTTTCCCAGTATTTAGGTAGGTTAGGGAAGTTCATTTGAACTGAGTTATACATCATTTTAAAGCTTATAGTCTGCTCTTTTAGTATCTACCCTTAACTAAAAATCCATGTCTGGCGACTTTTTGTTTGTTTTGTGGTGCAGGGTCATATACTTTTCGCAATAAAGCCTACCATTTGAGATGTTATCAGTATTTTTCTCATTAAACTATAACTGCAGACAGTTTAATCCGGTAACATTTTTATAACAACTATTGCTAAAGTTTTGTCTATTTTAAAATACTTGATATTGATTATAACGAATTGAATATTTTTTTTTCAGTGGTTGTTTCTACCCCAAACTCACTTGTTGGAACTATTCCAATGCTGTGTTTTTGTTTTATCTGCAAATGGTCAATTATACCTTTAATAGTATCAATGATTACGCGTGAAGTGAATTAGAGTGTTTTTAATATTCAACTATATTGAAACACTGAAAAATAATCTAAAATTGAGAACTAAGAATTGATCATTATAGTGAAGATTACGGCGGTTAGAACAGCGTGCATAAATATTATACGTTTTAGTCATATTCACTTTGCAAATAAACATGTACGGTGATATGTCACATTTGAAGTACAACTAAGGTTAATAGAATGAAGCAATCACTTTCTTTTGACCTACACTATTTTTATATAAACAGGACTTCAATCTTCTGATAATGATTATCTATTTTCAGAAAATAAGTGTACCAACAATAACAACTTTCAGTATACTGAAAGCCGGGAATGCGCTTTACTATTATAGGTTTTCCCGGCCAATTTCGCACTTTTGTCAGTCCATTTGATAACAAGTTCATTCACTTTAGCGAAAATCCTCGTCACTGCACATTCTGTCATTCAAAATTGCAACTTGTTCGTTCAATTTAGCATTTCGATCAATGAAATTCGCACATGTGCCTTTCGAATTCGTAAAACGGGCATTCAAATTGGCACGTGCTCTTCAGTCATTCAAATTCGCCAGCACTGGCGGCAAATGGTATTTCAGTCATTCAGTGTCGCGTATGGGCAGTCAAATTCCAAACATGTTCATTCAAATTGGCGTAATGTTATTTCTATTTTGAAAAGGTGAGAACCGTGATTTATACGTATTTAAATGTGAAGTTTTGTTTCATCCTCACACATATAGTAATGGTATCTTTGATCCTTAATAATTGAAGTTTATTGTTCTTTAACGTCCCTCTTCTTTCATACATGTTATACATGCACCAGTACCATAGATTCACTTCACTTTCTTATGTCCAGTCATGGCAGCACAAGTTAGATACAGGCGTATCTCTCAAGAAGACAGGGAAAATATCATAGAAGCATTTGAGGGTAAAAACCTTGACAAATTGATCTCAGAGCTGATCCAAGAACTTTATTTCTAATGATGATTAACGCAATATAGCACCCACCGAATGAAAATGATGAAACTTGCTGATGAAGGAAATAATCACGATGTGAATTGAAACCTCCTTCTTCCAATCAATGTCAAAACAAACTTAAGATTAATGTATCTGTGGATGAAATAATGCTATCGAACATTTTAAACACATACACATATTTTGAAAGTACAATTGCAAAGATGATATCACAATAAAGAATGAATACGAAAATATGAAATGTCAAGATGCTTGCAAACAATACCTATGATGAATGAAAATGAAGAAAGGAATCAAAGCATAAACGTGTCTGCTAAATTGACTGCAGTAAATGCGAAATTGGATGCCCAATAATGAATTCGAATGAACGAGCGCAGCGTATACTTGATCACGTTACTATAATCATGCTAAATTGAATGAACGATTTGCGAAATGGTGCTTGTCTTACGAATTTGAACTGAAAACGTGCTGATTCGAATGATGTTAAAGGTTATTTGAATACTGACTCCAAAATGAATTTGAATGAAAAGATTATAAAATTGAAATACCGAACATGCCATGTAGGCTAAATTGTGCTAAATTGAATGCAGTGCGAAAAGTGCGAAATTGGCCGGGAAAACCTATATCTTTAAACGGGTATGGCAGTGGAATGACTGACCTGATGATAAATGTGTATCAGCAATCCGAACTAGCTTGGCTCTCACCAGAGCTTCTCTTAGCTCCGACTGAAGTGAAGACGGGTTCACTCTTTCACTCCACTTACGAAGCATGCTGACAGTTCCATGGTTCGTTATTAGGTCGTGCCGACTGTTGGTTTTGATAAAGTTCTGGATTTCTGCAACCTTAAAGCCCAAGGCGTTCCCGAGGTTCTCGATGTCTTCAATGCTCGAGATATCGCTGGCAATGGCTTTCATCAAGGAGTCCACTTCACCCGACTGCTCAGAAGCCACGCTGTAATAGATTGTTATCATGTTTGTACTTTTTGTCCTCTTTATTTGCATGAATTCATATAAACATCGGTGCTCTAATTGTGATTCTTAAACCTGATGCAAATCATTACAACCCTGATCGATTCCTATGATGTGGGCTTATAGGGTTTTTAGTGGAAACAACAAACGCGTTTAAATTTCAATTCCAATCTATTTTCATTTTTCTCCCAAATAGCACAAAAAGTATAGATATACAAAACATACTTTAAATGAAACTTCACCAGAATGTACATAAGTTTGTCTTGATAACACAAGGTCTGTATACATGAGAGTTAAACTATGGTCATAATGCGATAGATATGATGGGGAATGCGTAAAATCAAGCTTGTACAGCCGCAGGTCCAGTGATAAATCAGATTATGGGAAATATGAAATACAGATATTTTTAGACCATACTATAGCTGGGTAAGACCATACGATAACGTGGGGAAAAGGTGAATGCATCAATCTGTAATATTTGGGTAGTCATGAAAATCTTCTAATAAACAAAACACACTGATCTGCAATGGTGTAATTCATGGCATGCGTGAAGTACCTCACTGCAAATTATTCTTCGTGAGCCCTACTGATTTTTTTTTTTTTCGGTGACTGTCGCATGAACAACTCCTTCGGTAGTCCAGTATGTTTTTTTTTTTTTTTCATCGTACCATACAGTTTATACATGATCACCACGTAGGACGGTACATTTACCAAATCACTGGTTAAATGCATGAATGTAACCCACTCACTTTACTTCATAATGATTGATGCCATGTTACATAGTTCAGAAACTATTCACTCTTTTTAACTCGGATTTTTTACAAACATCAAGGATATGTAGCTTTCGATTTGCCCTGTAAAATCAAGATTTTTTTTGTAATGATTTCTGTATAGTATTTTGAAATAGGTCACCCGTTACGTATGATTTGACAAGACAATCTGACCTATTATACATGTTTGCTTATGTAAATTTTCTTTTTATTTATTCTTCTTCTTTGTCTTTTCATTTCATTTCTGTGTATTTTTTAATTATTTTTTTGCTTTTTTGTTTGTTTGTTTGTTTGTTTGTTTTGTTTTGTTTTGTTTTTGTTTTTGTTTTTGTTTGTTTTTTTTTTTGGGGGGGGGGGGGTCGGTTGGTTCAGCCGGCTTCACCTGAAAATGAAATAACGTAGGCTCGTACAATGCACAACACTGAAGCAAGAAAGTAGGCATGAATTTATCTGCGGCCCGTGTGAGACCCTACATTACAAAACCAACAAAAAGTCGCCAGATATGAATTTTTAGTTGAAGGCAGGTTTTTAGAGAACAGACTCTAAGCTTTAAAATGATGTATAATTCAATTCAAATGAATAAGCTATCTAAATACTAGAAAGAAAGCACACACTCTGGAGAAGTGTGAACTGAGAAAAAAGGCTCTGAAGTACACGAGCTATTCAAGCGCTTAATCTTTACCAAGCTATAGCCGTGCTAGCTGTGCAATGAAATGAAACCACAGAAGCAGCAGCAATGAAGAGATTATGAGATTAAGCTGAAATTGAGCAAGTTCTTTTCCCACATTATGTCCATGATTAATGCCAACGTTTTGACGTATCCTTTCAAAACGTATTAGACTTGAAAGTGAAGAGTGTGTAAAGGATTTCATGAAATAAATAGTGGACTGTAAGACATACCTGATCATTTTATTTTTCCCAAAAAAGAGGTTGTAGAAAAACTGTTGAAAACACACTTTCACATTCATGTTATGATCCCAAAATAAAAAATAATGTAGAAGAAGAATAGCTCTTTCAGGAAATATGAAAAACTCAAGATTGATGCGGTTGACCCAGTTCATCATAGTTGTTGAGTCCTCACATAAAATCGAGGGTCGCGACTTTTTGTTCGTTTTGTCATGCAGGCTCATATATACCAATATCCCACTAAGCTTCCAGATGGGTTCAATTATGAATTTCAATATGACAAAACTTAAGTTTCTCTCACTCCAAATCTCACGACATTTTTTTTAGAATAATTGTCCACCATTCGATGTTTCGGAAGACTCAAAGTAAAAAAAACAAAACAAAACAAAACAAAACAAAACCTTAATTACCTCTGTAAACTGATGAACTTGGCTTTACATATGTGAAAAAACAAATGTGTCTTTGTTTTACCTTTCTGTTTCTTGTTCTTGTTTTTTATTGTTTTCTTATTTGTTTGTTTGTTCTAAAGATTCTCAATACGCATTATATCCACTCCCAAGTTATCAACGTTGAGATTGCTAAGCGCATAATATGCTAGATTCGCCAAGACTTTGATGTCTGGAAAAAAAAGGAAAAGTATAATATGTATAAATATATCAACAGTTTGTTCGCAAAACAGATAAGTCAATATTTCATGAAAATCAATCAACATAATGCTGTTATTCAAAGAATTGTGGGACCAATCTGAAGATATAATAATTTTACAACAAACCCCTACATAACTGGGATTATTTCAGTATAAATTCAGTGTTTTGCGACAAAAAACCATAAGTCCACATTAACCAATCAGCATGTCGTATGTCTAGGGTGATTTTGTTGATTACGCTGTGTTATGCATGCTGTACAGTAAATAATATGTAGGACTACGTACACGCACTATAAGGACTTCGCTATTAGCATAAGCATGCACGCTGCGTCGCGGCTACTGTGTGCTGGTCTAAATAGTCATGTATGATAGTACACTTCTACAGGCTGCCCAGGTTTTGTCCAACCCGGGACGTAAACGGGAGCGCAAGAAATAAAATATTAGATTATACCGTTAATCTATAGCAACGCAGTTTCCACACTTTCAAAACATGGTGCCCCGCTTTCCTTATTCCGAAGAACAGCATATGTGCCGAATGGCATGAGCATTGCTGCAAAACATGAGGAAAAAGTTTCATCCAAATATTGTATCCTGATTTATATTGTATCCTGATTTATTTATTTTATGTGATATTTGGTTACCATACTCTCAAAAAAAGAAGAGTGAAAATGTTCACTCTTGAAAGAGCGGATAACAGAAAAGAGTAAGTTTCGAGTGAAATTTGAGTTAATTTTAAGTGAAAACGTTCATTTTCACTAATTTTGTAGTAACCTCAGGATCACTCGAAGATTTTAGAGACATCCCTTAGGTCACTCCAACATTAGTGAAAAAGAATATTATCACTCAAAATTCACTCCAATTTCAATTGAAACTCACTCTTTTCTGTTATTCACTCCTTCAAGAGTGAAGTTTTTTCACTCTTCTTTTTTTAAGAGAGTAAAAACGCAGTTTCCAACACATTAAAAAAAGTCTTCACGACCTCATCAATTTCTGGGTACCAAAGTTCGAGAGCATTTTGCTTGAAAAAAAAATGAGGGAATCCTGCGGCACACAATATTTTCCCGATTGATTGCCCTTAACATGCCATTTATGTAATAATAACCATAATGTATTGTTAGCAAGGCAACGCAGTTTTCTTCACATTCGAAAAATGCCTTGCACATGTTCATCTCGACACTAGTATTTGAGTGCGAAGCTTCGTAAGCATTGTGCTTGAAAAAGTTGGAACGTTTTCGATCCCTAATATTTTCCCGAACAATCGTCGAAATATGCTGTTTATATGGCAACGCATTTTTTGAGCCATGACAGAATGTGACTTGCATATGTGACCCTGCACCTCAAAACAAACAAAAAGTCGCCAGACATGAATTTTTAGTTAAGACCATATTTTGAAAGAGCAGACTTTAAGCTTTAAATAATGTATAACTCAAATCAAATGGACTCTCCTAACCTATCTAAATATTCGAAAGAAAGCACAAACTCAGGAAAAGCGTGAACTGAGAAAAGAGACTCTGAAGTACAGTGTCTATTCAAGCACTTAATCTTCACCAAACCGTGCTGGCTGTGCGATGAATGGGACAAAAAAACAGGAAGTAAACTGCCAGATTAACAACAATGAAGAAATTATCAAATTAAACTGAAATTAAGCATGCCTCATTAACACATTCTGTCCATAACTAATGCCAACTTTCAAAGCAGTAGCACTATCTTTTCAAAAGTTATTAGAGTTGAGAGTGAAGAGTGTGGACAAGGTTTTTCAGAAATGAAAAAGGGATTCTAGAGACACACCTAATCACACTATTCTACCAAAAATGTTTGAGATAAACTCCTAAAAAACACACTTTCCTGCCCATTTTATGATACCAAATTTTAGCATAATGTAAAAGAAGACCCGCTCTTTCAGAAAATGCGAAAAAGTCAAGTTCGACTAGGTTGACCCATTTCACGTATTTTCAGTCCTCACGCAAAATCAGTGTGTGCGACTTTATGTTCGTTTTGAGGTGCACGGTCACATATATACTAAAGGCCAATGTGCGTACCAATTTTCATGATCATTGCTCGAAAAATGCTTAAGTATGTCGAATACCAAAAGCCATTCAGTGATTTATTGTCTTAATATGCCGTCACCATGGCAACGCAGCTTCCAATACATTCGAGAAAAAAAATCAATGAGTGTGTGTTAAACTTCATGAGCATTGCTAAAAACTTCAGAAGACTTGCAACGTATCTATTTTATACCGAGAACAAAACGAGAAGTGGACTTATCGTTTTTTGCCTCAAAACACATTGAAAAGTAAAGAAATTCAAATGTTCCTCATTGTGCAGATTTCTTAAAATCAAACATTCTATTGCGTTGGAAACCGACATTCATAATAGTTATGATCTTTACATCATTCGCATTCTACGCCAATAGAGTGTAACGGAAAATCGTGATTTTAAGGAATTGAACAAAATGGACTTATCGGTTTCTGCGAACAAACTCAAGATTCATATCCCTTACAAAAATGTCCTGTGGTACTCCTCTGGTAATTACCATAGGACAGTACCACATGACAATACCACAGGAGAGTACCATAAGAATCATTGTCCTGTGGTATTTTGTGACGTACCACAGGGCAGTACCACAGGACAGTACCACAGGACCAGTACCACATAACAGTACCACAGGAACTGTCATGTGGTATTTTGGGACATTACCACAGGGCAGTACCACAGGCCATTACCACACAGCATTACCACAGAGCAGTACCACACAGCATTACCATGGTACAACGGGAGAGTACCTCACAGGATCTATAGAAAAAAAAATCTGGGGAAGTCTTAGCCACATATCAAGGAATATTCGTGATAGGCGAGTGATGGATTTCAAAACAAACATGGTCCTACTTAATAACCTGTCCTAATACTAACATGTAACCTCAAACGACAGTCTCATATGCCAAGTGCCATTGTAGTCCTATATAGATCTATATAGTCATCCTATTCCTAGTTAGCCATCGATCCATCGATCGTATCAGTACATTATATATATATATATATATATATATATATATATATATATATGGATGAAAACGTTGAACGATGTACAATTGGCCATTTTCGGGCTTTGCGATATTCAAACCCTTGTAAAATTGTCACCTGTGGGTGTTTTTCATAGTTTTATGTATCATTTGGTAGGGGAGGGTTGTGCCTTTCAGAAAATATACACTTTGTATTGTTGTTACCGCATTTCCTTAAAAAATAATGCCTTAAAGCTGAACAAATTGACAAAAATACATATTTTATGAAAAAATCCCAGAATCAGACGTCGCAATTTTTGTTCTTATCCAATTCTACAGCTTTGTTTTTTCTTGTGAGTAAGCCCACATACTCCAACTATTTAATCAAGTACTTCTGCCATGAACGTGTTTATTATTCATTTTATCAGGAACTTTTGAATTCACTCATGTCTGAAAAAGAACGTCTCTGAATGAATTATCTTTTCCTTGACGCAAAAACTCCAGGATGAATATGAAAACATGTAAGGCCATATTTATTTAGCGTATTATCCATACTACCATTCCATCAAAATTTGTGAGTGAGCTGTACAAAGTAATCGCGTGGTGGCTCATTAAAGAAAATTATACTGAATAACCATCAGAGATGTTCGATTGGTTAATGGTGTCATTAATGAAAGTTGATTATGCTTGAGATAAAAACTGGTGATCAGTACGTCAGTGTGAGCCAGGCGATTATGATGATTGGCAACAAGAGCAACATACTGTCCATAAAAATGAGTTCTGGTTGAAAATCCAAATTGGCAAACGTCTCTGATCAAAGCGAATGTCTCTGACTGAAAATCTCTAAAGGGATATTCCCTCATCTGACACGTACACACTGCATGATACTTTATTTGCGCGCTTATAGTACGCACTGACGCGCCATCTTGGAATCGAGTCGGCATAATTCAACAACGGAAATGCCCACAAATCCTGAAAATGTGAGTAATAACAAAAACCTTCCTGGTGTTTGTGTCGATTTATAACAGTTATCATTCCGTAGATTTGCCAATTAGTATCATCTGTGAAATTATGTATTTTAACCTTTGGATTATAAATAAATTAAAGAAGGATGGACAGTATATGTAAGATTCTACATGAAGATCAAAGACCGCACGTCTCTGAGCAAAATGAAAAACGTCTCTGATAATTACTGTTTCATGAAATAAAGACATCCATTCTACAAATTATGAGAACATTAAAGTAAAATTAGGTCTGGATGAGTGCGGTTTGTATTATAGGAACAAGAAGAACAAAGTTTACACGGGCGTGTTATAATAATTATTAAGAAAAATGAAGCTTCCTGAAAGATGTTGAAAATATGTAGAAGAGTTTCAAATTTAAGGTTTTCTGTTGATTGAGCAAGTTTAAACACATTGCCTAGACAGAAACTGTGTTTTATGACTAGTAATAGGTCAGTAGTCTATAATTATAATGTAATAGTCACTTTGAATTACGTATTTTTTTTGTGAGAGAAGCAGAAATGTAAGAAAAACAGGTTTAGGTCAGGGACGTTCTCTGAACAAATAAGATCTGTTCTCAAACCAATATTAATGACCCATCATGGCGAATTGGTGCCTACGTTTGAAGCACATAGGTTCCTCAATCCAAATATAATGCTAATATCTTGTAAAAATCAAACCCATTAAGTACTGATAAGCAAAGATGTTTACGTCAGAGACGTTATACGGGACGTTTTACATATTTTCAACTACTACAATTGGGAGTAGATCTTTCATCATTCCACAGTAGATGGCCCTCGTATACATACATTGTTCTAGGTAATTTGCGCAATCTAGAAACAATGTTGATTTTATAATTTTGATCAGAGACGTTCATTTTGTGCGTACATTGCTCCAGTGCATGGCAAGTTAACTTTAATATCATTTTTACTCTATTTTTTTTTCTTACAGCAAGATGGAAAGACCGGATGGATTGTAAACACTCCGAATATCCTGTTTAGGATCTTTAGTCTCAGTCATGTTCATGGAGCCTACAAGTTCCAGACCACGGCCGTGGTACTGGCAAGACCGGACGGATATCTGATTGGAGGTGCCATCTGTTTACACAATAATGACTTTCCCAACCCCGGTTTCAGGTGTCGCAAGCGACACAATCGATACTGCACTGATTGAGGATATTGAATACCAAATGAAGGAGAAATTCAGTTCAATGTTATAATGCCGACTCCGTTTTTAATGCACGTCACTACGTTTGCTTTTGAGCCTGTGAAATTTGAGGCTTATACGCTAAGAAGTAAAGGTTCAAATAATTTGCACCCAATTTGAAACAATGGCAGGACACACTTGAACCCTTAATCATGTTTAATTGCACCCTCACTAAACCGCCTTTTTGAATTTTTGCCAATTTCTGCAAATAAGGTTTTTGTACAGTGGATAAGAATATGCAAATGAGTGAGCTAACCATGTCATAACCTCTCCATTTTCCATTGATCGTGTACAAAAAATAACGAATATTTAATGTTTCTGGCATTGAAATCTGAAAAATAATGCTATTCGTGGTCGATTATATACCTTCGGAATAGTATTCAGTTACATATATACCCGGATTTAAGCCTGGGGCATAATTATGTTTGAATGAAAAACTGGAAATTTCAAAATATTATGTTCAAATGTTATGGCAAGTTGTGAGGGGATGACATAGCACATAGGTTCCTCAATCCAAATATAATGCTAATGTCTTGTAAAAATCAAACCCATTAAATACTGATAAGCAAAGATGTTTACGTCAGAGACGTTATACGGGACGTTTTACATATTTTCAACTACTACAATTGGGAGTCGATCTTTCATTATTCCACAGTAGATGGCCCTCGTATACATACATTGTTCTAGGTAATTTGCGCAATCTAGAAACAATGTTGATTTTATAATTTTGATCAGAGACGTTCATTTTGTGCGTACATTGCTCCAGTGCATGGCAAGTTAACTTTAATATCATTTTTACTCTATTTTTTTTTCTTACAGCAAGATGGAAAGACCGGATGGATTGTAAACACTCCGAATATCCTGTTTAGGATCTTTAGTCTCAGTCATGTTCATGGAGCCTACAAGTTCCAGACCACGGCCGTGGTACTGGCAAGACCGGACGGATATCTGATTGGAGGTGCCATCTGTTTACACAATAATGACTTTCCCAACCCCGGTTTCAGGTGTCGCAAGCGACACAATCGATACTGCACTGATTGAGGATATTGAATACCAAATGAAGGAGAAATTCAGTTCAATGTTATAATGCCGACTCCGTTTTTAATGCACGTCACTACGTTTGCTTTTGAGCCTGTGAAATTTGAGGCTTATACGCTAAGAAGTAAAGGTTCAAATAATTTGCACCCAATTTGAAACAATGGCAGGACACACTTGAACCCTTAATCATGTTTAATTGCACCCTCACTAAACCGCCTTTTTGAATTTTTGCCAATTTCTGCAAATAAGGTTTTTGTACAGTGGATAAGAATATGCAAATGAGTGAGCTAACCATGTCATAACCTCTCCATTTTCCATTGATCGTGTACAAAAAATAACGAATATTTAATGTTTCTGGCATTGAAATCTGAAAAATAATGCTATTCGTGGTCGATTATATACCTTCGGAATAGTATTCAGTTACATATATACCCGGATTTAAGCCTGGGGCATAATTATGTTTGAATGAAAAACTGGAAATTTCAAAATATTATGTTCAAATGTTATGGCAAGTTGTGAGGGGATGACATAGCACATAGGTTCCTCAATCCAAATATAATGCTAATGTCTTGTAAAAATCAAACCCATTAAATACTGATAAGCAAAGATGTTTACGTCAGAGACGTTATACGGGACGTTTTACATATTTTCAACTACTACAATTGGGAGTCGATCTTTCATTATTCCACAGTAGATGGCCCTCGTATACATACATTGTTCTAGGTAATTTGCGCAATCTAGAAACAATGTTGATTTTATAATTTTGATCAGAGACGTTCATTTTGTGCGTACATTGCTCCAGTGCATGGTAAGTTAACTTTAATATCATTTTTACTCTATTTTTTTTTTCTTACAGCAAGATGGGAAGACCGGATGGATTGTAAACACTCCGAATATCCTGTTTAGGATCTTTAGTCTCAGTCATGTTCATGGAGCCTACAAGTTCCAGACCACGGCCGTGGTACTGGCAAGACCGGACGGATATCTGATTGGAGGTGCCATCTGTTTACACAATAATGACTTTCCCAACCCCGGTTTCGGGTGTCGCAAGCGACACAATCGATACTGCACTGATTGAGGATATTGAATACCAAATGAAGGAGAAATTCAGTTCAATGTTATAATGCCGACTCCGTTTTTAATGCACGTCACTACGTTTGCTTTTGAGCCTGTGAAATTTGAGGCTTATACGCTAAGAAGTAAAGGTTCAAATAATTTGCACCCAATTTGAAACAATGGCAGGACACACTTGGACCCTTAATCATGTTTAATTGCACCCTCACTAAACCGCCTTTTTGAATTTTTGCCAATTTCTGCAAATAAGGTTTTTGTACAGTGGATAAGAATATGCAAATGAGTGAGCTAACCATGTCATAACCTCTCCATTTTCCATTGATCGTGTACAAAAAATAACGAATATTTAATGTTTCTGGCATTGAAATCTGAAACATAATGCTATTCGTGGTCGATTATATACCTTCGGAATAGTATTCAGTTACATATATACCCGGATTTAAGCCTGGGGCATAATTATGTTTGAATGAAAAACTGGAAATTTCAAAATATTATGTTCAAATGTTATGGCAAGTTGTGAGGGGATGACATAGCACATAGGTTCCTCAATCCAAATATAATGCTAATGTCTTGTAAAAATCAAACCCATTAAATACTGATAAGCAAAGATGTTTACGTCAGAGACGTTATACGGGACGTTTTACATATTTTCAACTACTACAATTGGGGGTCGATCTTTCATTATTCCACAGTAGATGGCCCTCGTATACATACATTGTTCTAGGTAATTTGCGCAATCTAGAAACAATGTTGATTTTATAATTTTGATCAGAGACGTTCATTTTGTGCGTACATTGCTCCAGTGCATGGTAAGTTAACTTTAATATCATTTTTACTCTATTTTTTTTTTCTTACAGCAAGATGGGAATACCGGATGGATTGTAAACACTCCGAATATCCTGTTTAGGATCTTTAGTCTCAGTCATGTTCATGGAGCCTACAAGTTCCAGACCACGGCCGTGGTACTGGCAAGACCGGACGGATATCTGATTGGAGGTGCCATCTGTTTACACAATAATGACTTTCCCAACCCCGGTTTCAGGTGTCGCAAGCGACACAATCGATACTGCACTGATTGAGGATATTGAATACCAAATGAAGGAGAAATTCAGTTCAATGTTATAATGCCGACTCCGTTTTTAATGCACGTCACTACGTTTGCTTTTGAGCCTGTGAAATTTGAGGCTTATACGCTAAGAAGTAAAGGTTCAAATAATTTGCACCCAATTTGAAACAATGGCAGGACACACTTGGACCCTTAATCATGTTTAATTGCACCCTCACTAAACCGCCTTTTTGATTTTTTGCCAATTTCTGCAAATAATGTTTTTGTACAGTGGATAAGAATATGCAAATGAGTGAGCTAACCATGTCATAACCTCTCCATTTTCCATTGATCGTGTACAAAAAAATAACGAATATTTAATGTTTCTGGCATTGAAATCTGAAACATAATGCTATTCGTGGTCGATTATATACCTTCGGAATAGTGTTCAGTTACATATATACCCGGATTTAAGCCTGGGGCATAATTATGTTTGAATGAAAAACTGGAAATTTCAAAATATTATGTTCAAATGTTATGGCAAGTTGTGAGGGGATGACATGCTCATTTTGCCATTTGCAGATTCATAATGACCATTCAAAAACTGTTTACTGAAGAACTAGCGAAACTTCAAAATGTCACAACCTTCTCATTTTTGTGGAGCCCGTATGATTTTCTTTCTTATCAGCGAATAACTTTATACATTTGGGCTGAATTTCCCCTTGAATGAAGCTTTTTCCTTTGGAAGTAAGGTGAAATATTCTAGTGATATTTTTTAGGTTTGTAGGCCAAATACAGGAGAAAAGGAAAAATACTAACGTCTGTGATGAAACAAGAAAACGTCCATTAAGAATGTCCCTTACCTAGTTTCCACTATGAACACTATAATGCATCGCCTTTGAGTTAAAGGAAGAAGGATTAATAATCCCCTAACGATGTGACAGATAAAATATGATATCGTTATGTTATCATTGTCAACCTCTTGAAAGAGGTTTTCAGTTCACTTTCCGTCAACAAACAGTTGCTATACCATACTGTCGATATTCTTTTGAGTTTGGTGTTGCGGCAAGTGCATTACATTGTTTAAAATTTATATCTGCCATAGTATGAAAAAAAAGCGTAGCGAAATTTGATGCTTCTAGGATAAGCAAAGGTTAATTACAGCTTTCTGAGACGACATCATAACAGTGGCCCAGGTAAGGTCCTTAATGAAAATACAAACTGGCTTATACTCATACAATTATATTTTAGACTAAGGAGTCAAATTAAATTAGTATCAATACATTTGTGTTTACCTTTTTTATAGATTTGGACTACAATTGAAAGCAAACATATACAAAATTAATAGCGTGTGGGCACACCTGCATATACACCTGAAGGTAAAATGCAAAGTAGTGGTCATCATAAACAAAAACGATTCTCGACATTTAGGCCTAGGTAAATGATTTCTCAATGAATGTGGAATGTCCAGTTGCGAGCATCTTTTAAAATAGGGAGTTTGATGTTTAATTTTAGTGATAACTTACAGCCGAAACGTCCCTGATGGAAAAGCAAATGTCTCTGATATAAATGAGTAATTAGGTAAAGTAGTTGAAATTGCAAATTTTTCAGGTAATTTTGGTGTCTGTCATTAAAAGGTGTTGTAAGATCTGAATATGTGACTCTGCACCTCAAAACAAACAAAAAGTCGCCAGACATGAATTTTTAGTTAAGACCATATTCTGAAAGAGCAGACTTTAAGCTTTAAAATGATGTATAACTCAAATCAAATGGACTCTCCTAACCTATCTAAATATTGGAAAGAAAGCACAAACTCAGTAAAAGTGTGAACTGAGAAAAGAGGCTCTGAAGTACAGTGTCTATTCAAGCGCTTAATCTTTAACAAACCGTGCTGGCTGTGCGATGAATGGGACAAAAAAACAGGAAGTAAACCACCAGGGTAACAACAATGAAGGGATTATCAGATTAAATTGAATTAAGCATGCCTCATTAACACATTTTGTCCTTAATTAATACCAACTTTCAAAGCAGTAGTCCTATCCTTTCAAAAGTTACTAGAGTTGAAAGTGAAGAGTGTGGACAAGGTTTTTCAGAAATGAAAAAGGGATTCTAAAGACACACATAATCACACTATTCTACCAAAAATGGTCGAGATAAACTGCTAAAGAAACACACTTTCCTGCCCGTTTTATGATACCAAATTTCAGCATAATGTAAAAGAAGACCCCATCTTTGCGAAAATATGAAAAAGTCAAGTTCGGCTTGGCTGACCCATTTCACTTATTTTCAGTCCTCACGCAAAATCAGTGTGTGCGACTTTATGTTCGTTTTGAGGTGCACGGTCACATATATCAAGAACAGGCTTGTTGTTGATTTTTGGTGCAGAAATCGAAATTCCTCTTACAATTTGGAGATTCGTAGTTATAATCAATTAGTATGAAAAATAATTCAAGGTGAAATTACCATTCTGAATTGTTGACAAAAGATTAACATGTGTTTAATAAAGGAAAATGTTGTTTGCTCACAAAACTCTTAAATATGGATCAAAGGACATCATTTGTATTGCCTATGTCTGAGGAACGTCTATGAGTGAAACCAGAACGTCTCTGATCAAAACATGGCTTACTTCCAGCGTCTGTATAGGGCTTTTATGGTGATTTGATCAAACGAAATGCACTAATTCATTATTAGTATCTACTGAACATTAACATTTAAACAAATGAGACCCCTGGAGGCAAACAATATTTTAGGAACAAATTAACACAGTCTTCGAAAGTATGAACAAGATTAAACTATCTTCATTTGAATGTTTTTTCACCCTTCATTTGAATTTTCACTAAAACGATGTTTATCTTAGTCAGAGACGTTCGCCATTATGTCACAGTTCTATTTAACCTTCAATAAAAACAACACCCTTGGAGATATCCCAGTATAATTGGGTTTACAAGAAAGCTGACAATAATGACATTTCACTGAGATGTATCTATATCAATGAGTCACATGTTTTAATTTTGACCCCTGATTTGCCCAATTGTACATCGTTCAACGTTTTCACCCATATATATATATATATATATATATATATATATATATGATGGCCATCTGTCCGTAATGGATTAAGGCATGGTTACAAAGTAGATAATACAACTACTTCATTATAAAATATGAAATTACACTTTCATAGCAATATTTATGATGTTTGGAATAACAACATAATTAGACTATCTTTTATAAAGTTCAAAGTAAGTCCCATCATTAATACTTTGACATTTTAATTCTTTTATGTATTTTCTAAATTACAGATTGCTTTTTATGAATATTCATGAGGTATGTAAAAATGTGTACCACAGGAGTACCACAGAAGTTACTATACCACATGAAAGGTCACATGGTTTACATCAACACTTTCACTTAGTAGGTAATATTGTAGGAGTATAGAACAGGTTAAGCATTGGAAAATCAATTGCTATATTTCACAACATAACTCATCTTTAATTAATTAAGGAATATGTGTTTTTTTTTGTATGTGTATGTTTTTATTATATGTTTCCCCGTCCATTTTCTCATGGACAAC
Source organism: Diadema setosum (assembly GCF_964275005.1). Taxonomy (NCBI): domain Eukaryota; kingdom Metazoa; phylum Echinodermata; class Echinoidea; order Diadematoida; family Diadematidae; genus Diadema; species Diadema setosum. The sequence goes on from NC_092687.1 coordinate 31,525,252, forward strand.
ATAAATCATCTTTAATTAATTAAGGAATATTTGGGGGGGGGGGTTTGTATGTGTATGATTTTATTACATGTTTCCCCATCCATTTTCGCACCTTTGTCATTCAGTTTCAAAGATTTATTATTCAATTTCGTTCCGAGAAGCACGTGAAACTCAAATCCTAACTTCAAGATCGTCAATTGTCATTGTAATTCGTTTTTCGTCAAACATTTTCGAAGACAACAGCATTCAGAATCGTCAATTGTCATCCAAATTCATCCCTCCCGCTGACGGATCGCAGAATGTAAAGATCAAATTCGTTTTTGTTCACACAATTTCATGATTTTTTTTTCATTCAAATTAGTCAGATTTTGTCGATTCTTCAATTTGATGGTGAACCAACTTTAAGCTGACATATTTTTACTTTCTCTAGTAAATTGTATCGTTACACATTCCCTAACCATTTGCTTAGACAATACACACGAAAAAGATGACTTGCCAACCAAAAAATAATTGAAGGATAAACTTCAGTCAAAAGTCATAACCCAGGACAGTATGTCAGTGTCACATTTTGAACTTTAACTCGTAATGTTCAGGTTTTCGCATCATAATGCATGAAGCAAACTTTAAATGTTGTACCCTGGAAAGCAGCAAACATAATTATGTTATCCATTCTTTGACATTAAACAGGCTAAAATTCTACACTTAAATTTTGTCTTTAATCATGTTTCCCTAGAAATCGTTTGTCAGTGTTTTCGTTTGCGAGACGGTACATCTGTTTGTATCAGTGTGTAATCGGATTGCTTGTATGTGTGTCTGTATTTGTGGGTATGTGTGTGTGTGGGGAGGGGGAGGGGAACACTTATGTGTATGTTAACTCCTGAATGTAAAATGTGAACGGTTACTCCCCCCAAAAATACATGAATGACAGGAAAATCACACCGGACAGAGATGTGAGACGGATATGAATGAAAATATAACGAATATGATTGACAAAAGATGAAATTGATCCTGCTGTTTTGAGTGCTGCGAGTGAGACTGACGAATTTCAACTGTAAATGACGAAAATGTATTCCAAATGACTAAATTGAAATGGAATATGAACGACGAAAGACGAATTTGAAAGTAAGAGTGGCCTATTCCCGAAATCCTGCGACGAAATTGAAGTAAAAATTTGTGAAGTTGAAAGAAAAAAGTTTTAAAATAGGAATACCTATATTTCAGTTGGTTCTACCTTACGATTTTTCTGTGTGGTACTCCTGTGTGGTACTAATGTGTGATAATCTCGTGATGTCATGTGGTATTAATGTCAAGAAAAAAAAACCACCAAGAATATCCTGTGGTATTTTTCAGTTTTACTTTCTATTGTATATGTGTGATTTTGCCTTGTGGTATTGTTGTGTGGTATTGCTATGTCATACTACTGTGTGATACTATGTGGTTATTTTGCTGTGTGTTACTTCTGTGTGGAGCAGTATCCTTTTAGGATTTTCCTGTGGCATTTTGAGACACATACCACCGAGACACCACATGACAGTTCCTTTGGTACTTTCCTGTGGTACTGGTCATGTAGTACTGTTCAGTGGTATTGTCCCAAAATACCACAGGACAGTTCCTGTGATAATGTCCTGTGGTACTCTCCTGTGGTACAGTGCTGTGATACCTTCCCGTGGTACTGTCCTGTGGTTATGTCCTGTGGTGCTTTCCTGTGGTAATGTCCTGTAGTACTGTCCTGTTATAATGTTCCGAAATACCACAGGGAAGTTCCTGTGATAATGTCCTGTGGTACTCTTCTGTGGTACTGTCCTGTGGTACTGTCGTGTGGTACGTCCCAAAATGTCACAGGACAATTCCTCTTGTACTGTCCTGTAATACTGGCCATGTGGTATTGTCCTGTGGTAATGCTGTGCGATACTGCCCTGTGGTAATTGTGTGTGGTACTGTCCTGTGGTTATTTCCTGTGGGACAGGCCACGTGGGATAGCCCCGTGGTACATTGTACTGTCCTGTGGTAATGCTGTGTGGTACTGCCCTGCGGTAATGTCCTGTGGTACTGTCCTGTGGTAATGTCCTGTGGTACTATCCTGTGGTAATGTCCCAAAATACCACAGGACAGTTCCTCTGGTAACGTCCTATGGTACTGGACATGTGGTACTTCCCACAATACCACAGGACAATCACTGTTGTACTGTCCTGTGGTACGTCCCAAAATACCACAGGACAATTATTGTTATACTGTCCTGTTGTAATTTTCTGTGGTACTGTCCTGTACCACACATAGTGCCTGTGCTGACATATGTTTGTGTTGTACATATGTGATACTGACAAGTACCACAGGGAGTACCACATGAGCCTGTGACACAGTATCACACAGTTCCTGTTGTAACATTATATTTGTGTGGTACATTGTGTGGTACCGACAAGTACTACAGGGAGTACCCTACAAGCCTGTGGTACAGTACCACACAGTTCCTGTAGTAACATTGTTCGTGTGAGGTACATTGTGTGGTGCCAACAATACCACAAGAAGTACCACAGGTCTTTTTTTTTGGGGGGGGGGATATGATACACTGTACATTGAGAGAGAGAGAAAGAGAGAGAAAGAGAGAGAGAGAGAACATACATACATAATATGTCATCACGTTGGTGATAAGACCTTGTATCTCAAATTTTGATGAAAATTACTTTTTGGGGATTAATTGTCAGATTATCAGTTGAGGGATGTCCTTGCCAAATCCTACCTGTATTACCCCCAAATTGAAACTACTAACCGGAGGGCTAAACCCCCAAAACTCGCTTACTTAACGAGAGAGTTCCACTCTCTCTACAAACTAAGTAGACCATGCTTATTTTCAAGTTTTTATTGTAATAAACAACATTTCACTGGTCTACCTCAAACAATTAGTTGCGAAAGCCTCCAAATCCAAGATGGCGTCCAAGATGGCTTCCATATTTACTGAATTTGTTATTTGAAAGATAGAATTTGATAGAAACATCAGATTTCAACAAATGTGATGTCATATGAAAGGAAATAAAAATTTCGACAAGTGGATGCCATTCTTGTGAGTTATTGTGATAACTGGATTGAGATTTTAAAGAAAATACACTAATTTTTTTATATTTTTCTCAAAAAGAGAAAATCATGAAAATGCCTGATTCAGCATAAATCAGAGAAAGACTAAAGGATTATTTTGAAACGTTTCAAGAATTCTGTTTGACATATGATAAATATTTGGAGAAAATTAGGATTCAGTACCATTTTTGGTTCAGGGGTTATAATGTCTCAAACTTGAAAACTCGCTATGTAAAAATGGCCACTTTAGTTGTGACCTTGTTGGTCGTAAACAGAGTCTGCGCGCGCCCAGACTACTACACGCACAACTGGCACTGGGGGCTTGTAGCAGTGCCAGTGGTGCGTGTAGTAGTCTTAGCAAACGCAGACCTTTTCTTTGACAAACAAGAGTTTGTGCCTGCAAACTAACTTTTCATACCAAGTGGCTCAGGTGACGCTGATCGCTATTATTTCAAAGTAGATTGTTCTGAAGCAGATGAGATGAAGCAAAAAATATCTTTCAAATAGAGGTAGAAGCTTGAAACAACCTTGCTATAGAAAGTTTAAAACACAATTTGGATCAATCACTCAAAAAATTCTAGATTGCAGGCCATCAAAGCTGACATAGTGTATTGCCCTAAAGTAAATGTATTACTTCGATTTTGATACAATTCTGTCTGTTTTGCTGTCTATTTATATGGTTTTTATGTATTCTGAACATTGTAATGCTATTTCAAACGATGTAAGGTTTTAATGGAGACATTTTTTTTTTCAGAATGCACCATGAATATTTCTCTAAAAAGTTGTAAAAAAATAAGTTTAAAAATGTTTATGAAAACCATGTAGAAATTAACATCTTTCCCATATAATCAATATTTGGAGAAAATTAGAAGTCAGTGTTGTATTTGGTTCAGGAGTTATAATGTCTCAAACTTGAAATCCCATTTTACATAATATCATGTATTAACATGCATCTGTTCCCAAAGATGTCACAGAGGGTCAAATCCAAGATCGTGCTTACTTTTCGAGTTCCATTCTCTCTATAAACAAGACCATACATAATATTAAACATTCTAAGCAATGTTCCGTAAGTACATCTTAGTAGATTTGTTGCAAAACCCTCCAAAGTGCAGATGCGGTCCAATAGGGCCGCTTTTTATTGAATTTAACATTTCAAATATAAAATTTGATAGAGATATTGGACTGCAACAAATTTGATATCATACGAAGGAGAGTAAAACTTCCTAAAAGTTGATACCACTTTAGCTGTGTATTGTGATAAATGGGTGGGGGTTGTTTGCTTCTCTTTTTTGGTGGGGAGGGGAGGAAATCCATATTTTTAATATGTTTTGAAAAAAGGAAGAGATATACAAATCCATGATTTAGTATTTATCAAAGAAGAATTGAAGAATTATTTTGAAACCTGCGATTGAGATTGAGATTTACTGAGACTGAGACATAATTCATACATATTGATTTACAGCCAATATCATACGCTTTTGACAAGCTAAAACTTCAAAAAAATATATATATTTATGCATTATAAATGTTGCATACAATGTGTTTACATGGTCACATGTAATACTGTCATGGTCTAGCGACTTGCGAGTGCCTGCAAACTAACTTTTCATGCCAAGTGGTAGGTGACGCTGGTCGCTATTCGGCCGTAATAAGGCAAAACAACGTAACTCAGAATATCATGTTCTGAGAAAAACGAGTTTGAAAATTCAATTGGTTCCCATTTTTCCGTCATAAGAGTAAAACACTTTTGAAGCAGCGAAGTTTCTTAGGCATTAATAAAGAATATCTCGATAAAATTTCAGTAAAATAGGACTTCCCGTTTTAGAGTAATTGCCATGTTTAGAATAGATACAGCATTTTAGCGAATCACAGCACTGTGCAAATGAGTAATTCTAGTATGCCAAAAGAGCGTATCCTTACTTACGTTGTGCGAGAATCCTCACGCGGCAACATATCAATTAGGCAAAAGAACGTATCCTGACTTACGACGCGTAAGCATTCTCCCGCGAAGCCACTTTAGTATGCCAAAAGAACGTATCTCGACTTACAAATATCTGCGCCTTAACCCTTTCATCAATGTAATTAGGCAGAATGACGTATCCCGACTCAATGGCAACAATCTCTATCATTTGTTTATTTGACAATTTTGTTAACTGGATAATAAAAGTCCCGTTATTTGTGTTTAAATATATATTAAGAATAGTAAAACACAGTAGCTTGCAAAATTATCGATGCAAGAGAACATTCATGTTTTTTTTTCTGAAAACTTACCGAGTATGTGCTAAGATGTAATTAGTTGTTATCTACCAATTACCTTTCATTTTTGTTTTACTTCATTTGCAATTACAGTTTATAGTTTATCGAGATGTCCATTCTTTTTTATTATCTTTAAGTGTATGTTTTTTATCCCTTGATGTAAGATTTTTCATTGGGAACATAATTATATTTGGTTTATCATTTATGTTGTTTTAACAAAAACATGGATTTGGATTAATATCGACAACTAAAGTACGAGTTTGGGTAAAGTCTGTAAAATGGACTGTTTGAGAACTGGCAAAATAACAAAATAAAATGGGTATTAAAAAAAATTGTATAGACATCTGTACATACACTTCGTTTCAAAGAGACATACACGCATTTAATGTGTTAATATTGAGACTCCTATTTTAATTTCTATCTTTTCTTTGATTTATTTATTTATACACGTTCCATTGAGATGAAAGGATTTGAACAGAAAGAATGATATTGTGTACTTTGTTTATCGTTAAGTTGTTAATGTTTGGTTGATAGCATGAATTGTATCCGTAAGGTTAAAACTTCTAATGATAATATGCCTCAATTCTTTGAACAACAACAATAATAACAATGCATGAATCCAGGTTTTAATGTTTTTAGGTGTAACTTGACCACACACACACACACACACACACACACAACCAAGCAAGTACAAAAACACACAAAACACACACACACACACACCTCAGACTTGTCAGAGTTGCAAACATTCTCTCAGTAGAATAACTTTGAGAAAGACATGACAGAAATGTAGATGCAGAGACTGATTTACATTTTCTGAAAGGTTTATAGGGAAAAATGTGTGTACATCTGTTTCTCAAAGATAACAGCATTACAAAAATCATTCGATTATTTGCAAGTTCTAAAAATATGACATAGATATCTACGCTTTCTTCTTAAAATTTAAGAGAGAGTTTGGTATGCCATTATGCTTTTATCACATTGAAAGCAAATCAGCAGTAACTAAACATTATCATGATGGTTAATTAGAAATAGAAAAAAAAAATGTCATTTACTTCCCGAGTAAAGTTATTAGCTTACATACGTACCACAGTTGAACAAAACCCTGGGAACAAAATTTTCAACAGAACATAATTGTTGTTGTTGTTGTTGTTTTTTTTTTCTGGAGATTAGTTATACTATTACCATAACAGACCTTCGCATCAATTTTTACCTTGGAAGATCAGAACATCTACAAATTACAAATTGTAAATAGCACACATAACATTTTTAATCCTTACTGTTGTTGAAGATCAAGTGTAGTAAGAAGTAAATACTTGGGTAAAGAACAATTATTAGGCAGCTTAAACGAAGGGAAAATTTGCAACAGTATTCACTTTAAACACATTTCAATAAACGTCTCATCACAACTAACAGCGATTTGCTGTGCTGCAATTTACATCTGCGTTGTCTGAGAGCTCCCCGAGGGATTAGGCTCAAAATAAGATATGAAAATTTTGCAGGAAATAAGGTTACTATTTCCCTGGTTTTCTGAAATAAGTTGACATGTTTCAATCGACATGATATTGATTTTGAGGGCAAGCATTTACAACAATATTTGATATGAACAAGTGATAGTTTTACCTAAAGTTGATAGTCATCATTTCAAAGGGCAATAAGCCCTCATCATATTTTTTTTTTTCGAAATAGAACCTTTAGTTTCATATCAATATATATATATAAAAAAAAAATCTTTCTTGTGCCTTCATAACGTGAGAATAGTCATTAACACTTCACAGTTGAGTTTTGCGAGTTCTTAATCTAACTGTGAAAGATTTACCTGATCCTATATAAACAATCCGAGTGTTATTATTTTTTTTTTATATTTTGACTGATCTAGTGCACAATCCACTCAATCTTTCATGAGATTCTGACGGGCGTGCACAGCTGTTCTGAAACCTGTATAGTTGCTCTGTTCTCTGCTTTCGAACTGCTCGGTAGACCACTGCAGGAAAATGTAAAAGAAATGGAAGAGAATAATTAACACAAAATAAGGCACTCTTTCCGTAAAAGACAGTGAATTTCAACTCTGCTTTAGTTATATCATGTGATTAAATTCTTCATTAGACATGATTGTGTGTAACAAATCCTCTCTCACAGACCCCCTTCCCCCCCCCCCCCAAAAAAAAGCAAAGGAAATGAGAATGAGTATTTAATATCGAAATACACTCACAATATATATTATTCAACATCATACAAATACCCCTTGAGGATATACAAGGCTGTGTGTTTATTTTTGAGAGAGAATGGTGACTATTTCGTCAGTTTTCATTTCATATTACTTTTTTTTTTCATTGCTAAGGAATGAACTGTGAAATGTGGTATTCTCAAATTATCAGAGAGTCATCATGATGGATTTTGCCGTCTTTTATTTTTTTCTTTTATGATTTGTCCAAATGCCGGCTTGTGTCGCCAGTGATAATGACAAAGGTGGGATTCATTTCTTCCCCCTTCTTCTACTTTTGTTGTATGAATTAATAGGTGATTATTCAACTTGTACCTTTTATTGTACTTGATACACTGCATTCCTTTTCTGTGCTGGTCTAGGCTGGCGGTTGGTGTGGACACTGAAAAGAGAGACATGCAAATATGTATTTCAACACGAACGTTAATATCATCTAAAGTAGACGATTGGGTCTGAATATTTGAACTTTCCATAGTATTTAAAACCACGTAACTTAAGAATAGATATTTGAATTCCATGAGCTTTTGCCCTCAACATTGTTATGGGGAGGGGTGGAACGTATAACATGTATAGGATCTACCATGGCTACAATGCATTTTTTTTTTTAATCGAAATGAAAAAAAAAATAAATGTTTTAAAGAATATGTACCGCTGACTGAAATTGCACCAAGAATACAAAAGAAAAAAGAAAAAAGATAAATCAGGCTTCCATAGTTAGCAGGTACAGAGTACCATTTAATATGACTTTATTTTTTAGGCTTATTTTAAGTGGATAAATTCCTGTATGTATGAAAACACCACAATCACATTCTTAATTCTTTCAAGAAATAACAAACAAGATCTAAGACTACTTCAGTACTTGTGTTTAACCAAAGATGTAGCCCAAACATTATTAAATAATGTTTGGCTACATCTTTGGTTAAACACAAGTACTGACAACAAATTTTGTTGTCCTTACTTTTCTTGCTAGTAATGATGTTAATGTGATTATTAGAACATATCGTCTTCCATCAGTTCATGTTGCCACTGAAGACTAAATGGAATTCATCAGTATCAAGCTTTATTGTCATTAGCTTGAAGTCGAAACTATTACTGTTTACTATGAAGCTGTTACTTTTTTAGACTTTTAGACGAAAACTGAATTTGAGGTAGAAGACGTCAAGTCGATGATCATAACAGTATATTAGGGTCCACTCAATGTATTTGCGCATAGGTAAATTTCTTTTGAGAGTCACTACTTCTACTAGACCACTAGTAGTAGTACTACTACAAGTATCTTACATTTACATAGTCATTATTACATTAGTAGAACCACAACCACAACCACACCAATGAGCCACGTTTTGGCAAGCCCACCGAAAGGAAAGGCTGTCATACTCATAGCTCTAAGTTTGCTCTTTATTTTCATTGCTTGCTGTGTTTTTTTGTTATTTTTTTTTACTCATCGAGTTCTTAAATCTTAGTGAAAACTATTATCGAAGGTACTGGACCCTACTAGCAAAGCGTACTGTCGTCCAGTCTGTACAGCCCAATCGCCGTACTTCGCACGGCGTCTGGTCGGGCTAGATCAAACTTAGACCTGACAAAAAAACCCATAAAACTTACCGGTGTTACCGCTGATTTTCTTTGTGGTAGCATTAGCTGTTCAGGAGAATATCCATTCCATGACTGCAAAACAGAACAATGGGCATGACTTCATGGTTCACACTGCAGCAAAGCTTGCCTGCCAGTCAACCAGTCGGTGTAACTCTGCTTAAGCTGTTGTCGCAAGCAAGAAAGCTGCGGTGCGACAGCAGCGGCGGCACTACAATACACTCACTGCCGCGGCTGAAATGGATCTGCAGCACGTAGCCGTAGCTGGTCTAACACATAGAGTTATGCAGTGCAGCGTGTGTTGTGATGGCCACGATGTTGATACGTTGTTTTGCCGTGCTGACTGTAGCGCGCATGGCCCTGATTTTACACAGCAAAGCGCTGTATGATGACATACGTTCTTTTGGCGTCGCAATTTCCTTCTCTTTTCTTGAGAAACCACCATGAAAAAACAGTGTATGTAAAGATACGTTCATTTGCCGTAACAGCGAAAATGCTTTCTTTGTCATTTCTATACGTATCTCAGGTTACGTTGTTTTGCCTAGCTGGAAACGGCAAAGTTGTGAAAAAGGTGTGTAAGATACGCTTTTTATCTCTGAAATGGTAAACATTTGAGAATTGAGAGTTTCACCATTTAAAAGAGCGCATTTTATTTAGGAGCCATATGCTCATAACTCAAAATGCCCAAATTTTGAGTTACGTTCCTTTGCCTTATCACGGCCGAATTGCTGTAGCATTTCATAGTAGATTGTTCTTAGGCAGATAAGATTGAACAGAAAATATTTTCCAAAAAGACAAAAGACAAAAGACAAAAAGACAAATTTTGCCAAAATGTCATATTTAGCGACAAAAATAGTATCCACACAAAATTCAAGATGGCTGTTATTAATCGAGGTTGTCGGTCAAGGCATTATTTACCATTAGTGCACGTAAAGCAAAAACCCAGCTTTAGTTAATTGAGTATATGAATAATATTATAAGAACGACCCAAGTCCATGGAAGACCATTTCGAGTAAACTAAAAAAAAAACCGTCATATCTTTTTTGTTTGTCCAATAATATTATATTTAACTGTGATGGGAAGACAACATTGTATATACAAATTAGAACATATATTATTATGACAATTAACATTAACATTAATTGTGGAGAAGCCATTTTGTGTGATGGACTTGGGTCGTTCTTTGATTCATATGGACTTGGGTCGTTCTTTGATTCATATACATGATATTCTGCTATAGAGATGAGAGAAGGACGAGAGAGGGCGCTATAATATGAATGTAAGAATGACCCAAGTCCTTCATTCTTACATTCATACAAGATTTAACTCATTTATTTCAGGCACTTCCGGGGGTAATTAGGCTTTATCATTTATACACAAGATGAGGCCATGCATAAGTTACAATTTCCCATGTCAAACTGAATTTGGCCAAAAATTGGACTTGGGTCGTTCTTATATTCATATACTCAATTCCTCAAACTATTTCTAAACTGTGAGTTAGGGATAGAACAACTAATGTACAAACTTAAAATAGTATAATTAATACTAAATATTGTTAGATATACTGAATAGATCTGATAAGATGTGTTTTACACTAAGCAGTCAACAGTTATCATGGTTATAGTTTCTTGAAAAGAAATGGTGATATCTCCGTATGTTTTAGGCTTTATTATAATTTTTTTACATAGTAGAATGTTTTGTGATACCACTAACGTGCACATATAAATCGAATGTGATATCTCTCCCAATGGTAAACAATACCTTTAGTGTGTTGCGTCAAAGTCAAATCTCAACTTATAATTTGATATATTTTTTTTAATCTTGTTATATTGCTGTCTATTATATGTTTCTATACATCCGAACGATATTGTACTAGTGTAAACCATATTGAGGGTCTTTCTTCTTCTTCTTCTTTTTTTTTTTTGGGGGGGGGGGGTGGAGCTCATTCCAGTGTTAGGGTAACGCCCGATCTTTGATTTTTTTTTTTAAATGCTTCTGTATCAAAGATATGCTTTTTTACTTGTATGTTACTGTGCTGTTGTAGAAACGTGGATGATGATGGTATATGTGTAATAATGTCTGATCCGTAGATGTCCTTGAAAGCCCTTCTGATCCGAGAACCCTCCCGAAAAATCCGCCATGGCGGCAATTTCTCAAATATGCTCTTAAATGTGTTGTGCGAAATTACTTTTCAGTATACAGTATTGTTCGAATAAAACTGTCCAAAATGATTATTCGTGCTGTATATTCACATTTACAAATAAGCATGCTGAAATTGTATTTACTGTTATTAGATTTTTCTTACATTGTTTTTAGGCTGATTTCATGTGGGTTATACTGTCACAATTGATCTGAACTTTTGCCATTGGTAGATGCTTTCGCATATTAGCTATCAGGATCACTCGAGAGTGAAAATGTTCATTTTCATTCATTTTTAGAGTGACCTCGGGGATCACTCGAAGAGTGACAAGTGATCCCTAAGGTCACTCTAAAATGAGTGAAAATGAACATTTTTCACTCAAAATTCACTCCAATTTCACTCTAACTTCACTGTTTTCTGTTATTCACTCCTTCAAAAGTGAAAACTTCCACTCGATTATTTTTTTTTCTTTTTCAGAATAGAATATCACTGGTTTTAGAAATGGCTCCCTAAAAACCTAAGACAGTTTAAAACAGCATTACAATGTTCAAAATATATAAAAACATTTAAATAGATAGCACAACAGACAAAATTGTATCAAAATCGAAATAATACATTTAATTGGGTGCAATACTCTATGTCAACTTTGATGGCTGTCATCTTAATGATATTTTTTTTTGAGTGGTTAATGTAAATTCTCTCTTAAAGTATGTATAACAAGATTGGTGACAAGTTCCAAGCTAATACCTCTATTTGAAAAATAATTTTTGCTTCATCTCATCTGCTTCACAACAATCTACTTTGAAGTAATAGCGATCAGCGTCACCTGAGCTACCACTTGGTATGAAAAGTTAGTTTGCAGGCACAAGCTCTTGTTTGTCAAAGAAAAGGTCTGCGTTTGCTAAAAATACTACACGCACCACTGGCACTGCTACGAGCGCCAGTGCAAGTTGCGCGTGTAGTAGTCTGGGCGCGCGCAGACTCTGTTTACGACAAACAAAGTCTAGTCTCAACTAAAGTGGCCATTTTTACATAGTGAGCTTTCAAGTTTGAGACATTATAACTCCTGAACCGAAAATGGTACTGACCCCTTATTTTCTCCAAATATTTATTATATGTCAAACAAAATTCTTGAAACGTTTCAAGATAATCCTTAAGTCTTTTTCTGATTTATACTGAATCAAGCATTTTCATGATTTTCCTTTTTTGAGAAAAATATCAAGAATGAGTGTATTTTCCTTAAAATCTCAATCCAGTTATCACAATAACCTACAAAAATGGTATCAACTTTAAAAAAAAAATATTCTCTTTCATATGACATCACATTTGTTGAAATCTAATGTTTCTATCAAATTATATCTTTCAAATAACAAATTCAGTGAATATGGCGGCCATCTTGGACGCCATCTTGGATTTGGAGGCTTTCGCAACAAATTTTTTTGAGGTAGACCAGTGGAATGTTGTTTGTTACGATAAAAACTTGAAAATAAGCATGGTCTACTTAGTTTGTAGAGAGAGTGGAACTCGACCTCTGTTTTTAGTTTCTGGGCCCCCGGTTATACTATAAATTGTGCATGTCAAAGGAAAGGCTTTACTGCGTTTAATATAGTGCTTTAGCTGCCTGGTTTTTTTGTTTATTTTTTGTCTCTCTTCTGAATATTTGACATTTTGTAGATCTTGCCGCCCCATGTAGAATACCGTGTTGATAATGCAAAAACCCGTACCTTCTCTCATGAGGTTGGAGTTGAAACTGGTCACGTTTTGAATCCTTCTTGGACATCCCTTCCATTTCAGGTGTTAACGCACGCTTGCTAGACATGGTTGCATGTCATGTGTTAACGTTGAATGTGACGACTCAGGGACTGATGCTTGCAGGCGGTTGAAGAGACAGCTGAAGATAATTCGCTCTATCCTTGCGATACCATGTAGTGAACCACGCAGTCCCGATGAGGGGCGTAGCTATAGAGCCAAATTATTCCATGATCTGCAATGATATAGACGCATAAAGATCAATACATTGACAACTGTTGTTGTCATATAGCGATATACTTTTTGTCCGGGCTGGGCGTCTATTTGATTTAATTTGATTAAATTTCATTTCATTTTACACATTTCCTCATGGATAGATATAGTACAAATGAGGAAAACAAAAACATATTTTTTCTCCGTTTTTAACGTAATTAGGCGTACGATCAGTACATTCGAACACGAACAAAATCTACACGTACCACAAAGCGATAACAGATTGAAAAAAAAAAACACCCAAAGATAAATGTTGATTTGGAGCTCCTGAGCATAATGGAACAAACGTTGATCTCACAAAATACAAGCAGAATAGAATTATGAATGCAGAAGGATATTGTTAAATGAGTACATAGATTTAAGGTGCGACACCATAAAACAGTTATATTTTTATTTTCGTGTTTTTTTTCTTTTTGTTTTGTATGTGCTTATTTGCTTGCGTTGGGGGAGGAGAGGGGTGAGAGAAACGTGTGTGTGTGTTGGGGGGGGGATGTTACAGGGCAAGTCCAAGATAATGTCCCCTCAGATGATCAAATTCTGCTCGTTTTGATTCAAAAAATATTGATATCATGGTGTAGCCAAAGAGTTGAATTGTATATTTCGCAGATAAGGAGGGTACTTCAAGCACAAAGTCTTGTCAAGCATGTACCCTGATGTCAGGACACACTTTCAGAGGCATCCAGCTACTATGTATGCTGAGTTATGTCAGTGTATCATAATATTTGAACTTTCACTCCTTTACTACCAATCACTAACAACATTAAGCTTAATTAAGGATAATGCCCTGAAGCTATTTCATGAAATCTTCTCATACATATTGGCATGAAAGTAGGTTATGTTATTCTTTTCCATATTAGATGTGCGTGTGATTCCGTTACCGCAATTACAGCAGAACTAAAGGAGATATTTCACAAAATGGTTTGTGAGCTTTTAGGGAGTCACATGTAGAGAAACAATTTGTAAGGGGAGAAATAATCAGTGATTTGTTTGTTCAGGAGAAAACTTTTTTTCAATTTTATAGTAACGGAATTACGTCAATTTGTCAGTAGATTTGGAAAATTTCTCAAAAATATATCAGAATGAGAGTGACTGAATGCTTCATAAAATGTGATTGTCGAAGCAAAAGAAGAAAAATGCGGAAGTATGGATAAAGTAGAGAGATATTTAAGTTGTTTCATTTTAAATTTTCTTCAGATATTGTAAAATTTGAGATAAAGACGATAAAAAGTCTTCCAACGTTTGTTTGTTTGTTTGTTTTGTGTTGTTCCATATTCCACATTTCAACAAATACATAAAACATAAACATCACAATACAAAAGCCTGGATGAATTGTCACGTACAGCTTATAAGACAGTAAAACATGTGAAATATGAGGAATCTACATAGAAGCATCGCTTGTAGGGTGTAGATTCCCAGATGCGGATGTGAGATTATTTCTTACTTGGGTATGTAATTAAAGGAGTGACAATTTCTGAACTGGAGAAATATAAACGCCAAAAAGTAAAAAGAAAAAGAAAAAAGAAAACAATGAAAACAATGTCCGCGGCACAGACTTCTTGAGTGTTGCGTGATCACCCGAGCGAGGTACAAGTCAGATGCAGTGTACAATAGCAGAGATACCAAATGTGTACAAAAGAAGTTCAGGAGATAATACAGAAATCACGAGCGAGGCACATGTTACATAATCGATTATGTCAGTAATGTGAAGTATGAACAGAGAATATCGAGGAGGATTGAAGAATAGCTATAGATATGAATTCAGAAAAACTAGTTTAAGTTTATGTTTAAATGAATAAAGAGACTGAGATTGGATTATTTCTCTATCCAACTCATTCCAAAATTTAGGTCCTGTAGTGGTTATTGTTTTTAAAGCAGGTACGGTTCTTACAGGAGAAAGATGAAAAGAATCTTTTTGTCTAGTATGATAAGAATGAACTTCAGTATTTTTGACAAACATCGAAGAAAACACATCAGGGAGACCACCTGAGTTTAATTGATACATAAATGACCCGATATTAAAATGATATAAATCCTGGATCTTAAGGGTTCTCCTGGAAAAGAACAAGACATTAGTGTGTTCGAAAAATGTGGCGAAGTTAATTATCCGTATAACTCTTTTCTGTATCAATAATAAAGAATTAAGTCTAGTTGTACAGCAGTTTCCCCATGCCAGGATTCCATAACCTATATAAGGCAAAAATAGAGTAGAATACAATGAATGCAGAACATGTTTAGGAAAAAACTGTTTTAACTTATACATAACACCTACATTTTTTGATAATAATTTACGCAAAGAATCAACATGAACATTCCATGTCAACTTACAATCAATATAGAGACCAAGGAATTTTATATATTCCACCTGGTTCAATTCTACGTCGTTTACAGCCAACTTACCCGGCAAAATATTGATTATATTGCTAAAAACCATAAATTTTGTCTTGGTCAAATTCAATGACAATTTATTAGCCTGAATCCACTTAGATACTGATTTTAATTCAGTATTTACGGTATTCAGTAAAACATGAGGGTTTCGATTTGAATAAAAAATACTGGTGTCATCGGCAAAAAGTAGAAAATAGAGCAGAGAGGACGAACTGCGAAAGTCATTCATATAAAGAATAAACAATAAAGGACCTAAAAGGGATCCTTGCGGTACCCCACAAGTTATAGGCTGTGAACTGGACACATGGCCATTCAAACTAACAAATTGAGTTCTTCCAGTGAGGTAACTTCTAAACCACTCCAAGGCCCTCCCACGAATCCCATAGTGTTGTAATTTGTATAATAATATTTCATGGTTGATTGTGTCAAAGGCCTTGGAGTAGTCAAGAAAGATACCTACTGTATGACACTTGCCATCGATCGCTTTGATAATTTTCTCTATCATGAGTAAAATAGCATGAATTGTGGAATGCTTTTTACGAAATCCAAATTGATTTTCATCTATTACATTACAGTCATTTAAGAATCGGAATACACGTGTGTACACAATCTTTTCAAGTAATTTAGAAAAAGAGGATAATAACGATATTGGTCGATAATTTCCCAGTTCGTCCTCTCGGCCCTTTTTATATATCCGGATAACTTTAGTGATTTTCATCCTAGTAGGCACTATACCGTTCAGCAATGACAAATTAAATATATGGGCGAGAGGTACAACAATCTCATGTATAATATATTTCAGAAGATAATTAGAAATTCCATCATAACCAGTACTTTTTTTGGCTTTAAGATTATTTACAATGATTAAGATTATTTACAACGTTGAAAGTATGTACAACAAAAACGAGGAAAGTTATTGGAAAGTGTTTTCTGTTTCCGTAAATACAACAATTTCTCGGTATGGGAAACTTAAATTTCTGAGCATTTACTTTACTTTGAATTTTGTTGTTTTTGCCCCTCCCATACGGAATTGCCCTACTACATACATCAATTTAAGATGGGTTTCAAAAGGTACTACATCCACTCCAATGACATCATCGGGAAATTGACCAATCAGAGAGCAGCATTGACTTGACCCTCTACCATCGTCTACTGACTTTATCTGCAAACAATAGAAGTTTTTTTTTGGGGGGGGGGTTTGGCTTTCAGTAAAAATCACCACGCAAATCTGACAAATATCTTGAAAAACTCACCACATTTTGATCAAGCAATTGAGGGAAATGAAGAACTCATTGACAAAACAAACCATCCCAGTGCGTAGTGCCGTGAAGCTTTGCCACTAGTTTCATACACATTCTTGCAAATGACACCTTTCACTCATACAATGTCACAAAAGTAGTACCAAATGTGTGTTTACAGTATAGGTGGTCATATTACTCATCGACGGGCTTGATTTTATCAGCTTTTAGATAATCAGATCCATCTTACCTGATAAAGAACATACCGGAATGAAATTCATGTAATTAATTTAATTACAGCATTGAGAAAATACAGCACATTCAGATGCTGCTTTTCCATCTTTTCCCTTCCAAGTTCCATTGAAAAAAAAATGAAAAAAAAATAATGAATACAGTATACTTCAGACACTTGAAGGGAGATTTCACAGAGAGAAAAAGTAGCTCCAAAATTAATGCAAACAACCATTCCATTGTGACTCTGTGTGATTATATTTTATATGGTTGAGTACTTGAAAATTTTATTTTGCAGACCTGTTTATTTTAAGAATTTCAATCAAGGTTTTGACCCTTCACATTGGTTCACAAAAAAAAAATTGATCTGAAGTCATTCTAGTTAGAGATACTTCATTTTTTTTTTTGTGACTCGCGTGAGGTGACACTATTGAAGATTTCTGACTTTACTGTACTTGACTGGATTTTCGTAAGAAAGTACTTGTCCTATGTACACAACATTTTCATCTCAACTCAGTTGACATATCAAAATGTGACTCGCTTGACACATGAGCGTGACTCGTGTGACAAGTATCATTCAGGACCAAAAGTTGAGCCTACTTTAATGATTTTATTGAGTGAAATGAGCCAAATGTTTAACCTAACATGTCATTTATGGTTTGTTTCATCACACATATCTCTAAAACAAAGAAACAATCTAATTCCAATTTCTGATGGGATCATGGGTGCCCATAGCCGTTTAATACATAAAACATCCAGGAAAAAAAAAATCACTTTACTCTTTTTTTTTCCCTCGTCAAATCAAGAGTTTCGAGAAATCATGTTTTTTTTAATATATTTTCTTTTTCTTTCTTATTTACTATAATTGTATCAACAAGTCTTCTATTCAAAATGAATCAATTTCAAACTTTCTTTAGGTTAACTTGCATATTTGCTTATGGATTTATGTGGATCCATTTAAGCTCTTTTCGAAACTTTAAAGTTACTTCGATGCACAGAGAATCTTTGCTTCTTCTTATAAATGATGCTCACACATACTAATTTATTCAATTTTCTTTGCCAAATTGTCTTTTCTGTAGTTTGAAAAAGTTTGTCACTGCTTCGTGGAGACAGTTTTCATGCCAAGTTTGTTGGAGCCATTTTATTTTCTTTTTCTTTTTTTCAAAGACCCAATCTCTTCATTCATGATCCTTAACTAAGTCCTATATTGTTGACAAGAATAGCTGCTGTACCTTTTGCTTTCATTAGATGTCTGATTCAGGCTGCCACGGCTCTTTTTTTTTTTCAGCCAGTGGAATTTCCCCTTTTCTCTACTTAGGAGACCTGTGCCATAGATGCTGCGGGGATGCTTTCTGCTGAAGGCAACTGCCACCACCAGTCAATTGACTTTTGGGCCTGCACTTGCAGGCCCAGTGTTATCCTCACTTCCACGATCACTATCACCATTATCGGATAGATCAGCACTGCTTCTCTGAGAAGTGAACCTATTTACGACAAGATATTCACTCTTTGAAGGTGATATATTGAAGTGATGATTACGTTATGTGTTGCAGCTTTACTCCAAAGATGACAGGCAGGTACAAACCCTCAGAACAATGTTCAACTTCCCTTTGTTCGTGATGAAAGCTACATAGGAACAGTCAAAAAAATTACAGCAAGACAAAATTCCTGAGCAGTGGAGATAGAGCACAATTTTTTTTTTTTTTCACATAGCCGAAGCTCTGCCGCTTCAGGCTTGCTCCAATGTCTGTGTTAACTGGATCTTTCCTCTGACTTGTAGTGCAGTAATTCCACACTACATTGTAGGTCAATGTTGTGTTTCTCCATCAGCATAGGTAGGGCACTGATAACAAATCTATTTTGAATTGGCTTGCAAGACCATCTAACCATATGAAGAGTTTGTTCGCAAAAAGCGATAGGTCCATTTTTGACGATTTTGAAAAACGGTCTCTGTCATAAAGTACAAAATGATACCTTTTGAATGATATATTGGTCACTACATATAAAGGTATATTTTCGAAGTTATGGTCAAAAGAAACAAAATGTTCTTATAATTCTCTTTATTTCTCTTAATCTTTAATAGCAAATATCTCCATTTGGCAAATATGGACTTATCGGTTTTTGCGAACAAACTCTTTATATTTTGACCAAGTCACTTCACTGCTGATAGTTTAGAGAAGCTCATCCACAAAAACTACAATGCACAACATAATACTGTTTTGTCATGGTCTAAGTAGGCCTCATCATTGATGATGACATGTGATGATTTTCTCCTGGGGCCATATTACTGATGTATAGAGAGCTATTTGCACCTGATTCCAAATGACGGATTGGACTTCATCTTAACTGGAGCATGAATGATTCTCAGCAAAGTCAATTTGGACGACAGCAAAATGTGAGCGAAGATTTGAAGCCATTTTCTTGTCATCTTCGAATACAATGTAACTTGCTGATTGTCGCCACTTTATGAAGCAATGTTCCAAGAACTTCACAGAAGTGGAGCTGACATACAGTACAAGTAGTTGTACATTTCATGAAGAGTTCCTGATGCGTTATACTTTTTTGTTGACGAGGCGGCCAGCCACCTCCTACCATTTTTCTATTGACCAACCAAACGGAAGTTGACAACTTGATCCAGTTAGCTATACATTACTTATCACAACACTACTTATTTACCAATTAACATAAAATATTTACCTTTATTGGGAAAATTAACATTTTACATGATTTAGGTTCAAGGCAGAATTTATCTTAAACAAAATTACAATTGTTCTGGTGTTTTTCACAATGAAGGGGTTTAAAAGTTGAAACCTTATTTTGTTGGTATGACTGAGGACTCCTAGATCCTCATTATTTATCAGCTACAATGCATACAGTGTACTACTTTTCAAGCAATCTGAAATAGAGGCCATATTTTTGTGACTCGCGTGACACATTTCGAGGGTGTTTTCAATCGAAAATTGTCAAGCTCATTACATATAAATGAAAAAAAAAACTTGATATGTAAAACGAGTATAAAACAAGACCTTATGTGAAAAAAGATATGAATCTATAGAGAATAGAACATGCCTTTAATAGTGAAATAAAAAAAAAGTACCAAAGAGACATCATTTTTGTAGTAAATAGGATCTTTGTTCTGGTAGGTGTACCTCGGCTGTTAGAAAGTGAAAAGCAGTGAAAAATTAGATTTGCACCCTTTGAACATATACTTACCCAATGAATACTCTTTCTTAATTGCTAGAACTTAAAATTTCAAGGTCCTGGTGTCTAGTTACATGGAATGGCTGAGAAGAAGAAAAAGAAAGATATCATGAGATAAAGCTTGTGAGAGAAAAACAAAAGGAGAAAAGGGAACGCAGAAATCACCTGTGAGATATTGTGACCCCTCCCGATCTATAATCGTTTACGCATAATGGACCCCCCCCCCATGCCCGATGGATCCAGAACATTTGAAGCATGTGAAAATTGATTGAATGCTTATGAAACATGACAATCATTCAAAGTATTGGTCAGCAAGGGAGACGTGGGGCATTAGCTGTGGACATTGGTTTGTTATTCTTGCTGCTAAATAGGGCAGGGCATTGTCAATTACCTAGGCACTGAATATATTTCTTGTATTCAATTTTGCTTTTCTAAATATGTGTGTTTTTGGTCATAAAGACGTCTTTAAGACGCCATAAAGTCGTCAAAAGTCGACATACGTTTTGCTTCTATATCGATCATGAATATTCATGAGAGATGATCTGATATGCAAAAGCTATTGGCAAAAAGTAAATACATAAACGATAAGGTCTTCATATTGACTTCGATCTTAAAATGTGTAGAAAAATTGTAGTTAGGAATAGGACATAGACATAGATTCTAGTGTACTAGGGTGTGCAGTATAGGTCAGTTATATTCAATAGGCTAACATTACGTCATCGTTGGTTGTGCACTATAGTCTAGCTAAAGAGTACGATATGAAATTAGCCGTAAATATGACGTGTGGCACTCACCAGTCGTATTTTTTTTATTCATGAAATGTGGTTACATCCCAACCAATATCACTGGTCCCTTCAACCAATGTGGATTGGTTGCATCATATATATAGCCCATACTAGATTAACCAATCTATGGTTAAACTAACCAATCCATGTTGGTTAAATGTGCAACCAATGTAGATTGGTTGATATTTGAACCAAACGAGATTGTTTACTGTTGGATTGGATGCACTATTCCTGTTGGTTACCATAATCTATTAGTCCGTGCAGCCCTGTTGCATTTATCATGGGCCAAGCATGGTTTAACAAAGAAACATGGAATGTATGCTTAACCTACATCAAGTCATTCATTGTTTCAAACGAAATTAAGAAATTCCCTCGTGTCCATACATGTACTACAATCGTTCTTATTGACTCTGTTGTTTAAAAGATAGGGCATCAAGGAGCACAAGTTTTGATTTTTCACATAGCCGAAGCTCTGCCGCATCAGGCTTGCTCCAATGTCTATGTTAACTGGATCTTTCCTCTGACTTGTAGTGCAGTAATTCCACACTACATTGTAGGTCAATGTTGTGTTTCTCCATCAGCATAGGTAGGGCACTGATAACAAATCTATTTTGAATTGACTTGCAGGACCATCTAGCCATATGAAGAGTTTGTTCGCAAAAACCGATAAGTCCATTTTTGAAGATTTTGAAAAACGGTCTCTGTCATAAAGTACAAAATAATACCTTTTGAATGATATATTGGTCACGACATATAAAGGTATATTTTCGAAGTTATGGTCAAAAGAAGCAAAATTTTCTTATAATTCTCTTTATTTTTCCTAATCTTTAATAGCAAATATCTCCATTTGGCAAATATCTCCATTTCGCAAATATGGACTTATCGGTTTTTGCGAACAAACTCTTTATATTTTGACCAATTCACTTCACTGCTGATAGTTTACAGAAGCTCATCCACAAAAACTACAGAGCACAACATAATACTGTTTTGTCATGGTCTAAGTAGGCCTCATCATTGATGTTTGGGTGATGATTTTCTCCTGGGGCCATATTACTGATGTATAGAGAGCTATTTGCTATTTGCACCTGATTCCAAATGACGGATTGGACTTCATCTTAACTGGAGCATGAATGATTCTCAGCAAAGTCAATTTGGACGACAGCAAAATGTGAGCGAAGATTTGAAACCATTTTCTTGTCATCTTCGAATACAATGTAACTTGCTGATTGTCGCCACTTTATGAAGCAATGTTCCGAGAACTTCACAGAAATGGAGCTGCCATACAGTACAAGTAGTTGTACATTTCATGAAGAGTTCCTGATGCGTTATACTTTTTTGTTGACGAGGCGGCCAGCCACCTCCTACCATTTTTCTATTGACCAACCAAACGGAAGTTGACAATCCAGTTAGCTATACATTACTTATCACAACACTACTTATTTACCAATTAACATAAAATATTTACCTTTATTGGGAAAATTGACATTTTACATGACTTAGGTTCAAGGCAGAATCTATCTTAAACCAAATTACAATTGTTCTGGTGTTTTTCACAATGAAGGGGTTTAAAAGTTGAAACCTTATTTTGTTGGTATGACTGAGGACTCCTAGATCCTCATTATTCATCAGCTACAATTCATACAGTATACTACTTTTTAAGTAATCTAAAATATACACATATTTTTGTGACTCGCGTGACACATTTCGAGGGTGTTTTCAATCGAAAATTGTCAAGCTCATTACATATAAATGAAAAAAAACTTGATATGTAAAACGGGTATAAAACAAGACCTTATGTGAAAAAAAAATATGAATCTATAGAGAATAGAACATACCTTTAATAGTGAAATAAAACAAAGGACCAAAGAGGCATCATTTTTGTAGTAAATGGGATCTTTGTTCTGGTAGGTGTACCTCGGCTGTTACAAAGTGAAAAGCAGTGAAAAATTAGATTTGCACCCTTTGAACATATACCTACCCGAATATGAATACTCTTTCTTAATTGTAGAACTTAAAATTTCAAGGTCCTGGTGTCTAGTTACATGGAATGGTTGAGAAGAAGAAAAAGAAAGCTTGTGAGAGAAAAACAAAAGGAGAAAAGGGAACGCAGAAATCACTTGTGAGATATTGTGACCCCTCCCGATCTATAACCGTTTACGCATAATGGACCCCTCCCCCCATGCCCCATGGAGCCAGAACAACTGAATCATGTGAAAATTGATTGAATGCTTATGAAAAATGACAATCATTCAAAGCATTGGTCAGCAAGGGAGACGTGGAGCATTAGCTGTGGACATTGGTTTGTTATTCTGGCTGCCAAATAGGGCAGGGCATTGTCAATTACCTAAGCACTGAATATATTTCTTGTATATGAAATCTCGGTTTCAAAAGGTACTATATCCAGTTGCGGTTTCAAAAGGCACTACATCCACATAAATATTAAAATGATTCATTCATTAAAAATAAATGCATTGACCTGGATTTTCTTAGAGAGTGGTTTTAATGTTGTATCATTTGGCAGCATAAAAGGGAGAAATATCATTCCAGTCTGAGCTTGCTCATTGATAATCAAAAATTCACGTTTTTCTCAGAACTGGGAAATTATGGATGTAGTATGTATACCTTTTGAAACCGAACTCTTCAAATGCCTACGTGTGGGACATAAAATGCAAAGTGAATGGGAAAACCTCCTTTTGACATGGACGCTATTATGTACTTACATTTGCTTGGTTAATGATTATCTCTGCACCTACTCTAAAGAATATTATATTCTATGTAACTGCCTCTAATATTCATTTGACTTCAGGGAGAGTGTAACAACATTATTGAGTCATTTTAGGAATAAGAAAGGAAAATATAGAATCTAGATACTTCTTTTATTTTCTTATTTTCATGACAGGATGTGCAGTTGGTCTTCAATTAATATTCCTCCTTTGAAAGGGTTCATTAAGCCAGACTACGAGTTATTTTCACTCAAAAAATCAAATGGATTCTGTACTATGCACCCTATAAAATATCGTCCCTTCAAATTTCATTATAAAAAATTTCATCTTCCAGTCAAAATGCAGTTTGTAGAATAATCAATACTCAATATCTGCAGATATTCATTTTTTTTTATTTTTTTCTGCCAAACTGTATTTCTGTTTTTTGATTATTTCTTTTCTTCATTTATTTTAGTATCTGGTACGATTTTGCGATGCAGTCAGAGATGTTCCATTTCCATATCGACGCACGTGCAACCCTGCCCTCTTGCAATCGTAGTTGACCCACTGCGGTCCAGGTTCAAAGCAATAGTTCAAAGTTCAAGCGGGATTCCCCATGACTCCAGCACTACCAAAAGGCAGTCCTGGTGTGCATTTACAAGTATACCATTTTGTACTTACGGTACAGGGACGCGACACAAATACAGGATACTGCCAATATGTTGTGTCACTTTTAATCTCACTGAATCTCCTCCATGATCCAAAGTCAAAGTAGGTATACACATAAATGTACGTAAGTGGGCCTATGAGCAATAAACTGGATTCAAGAGTAATATTCTGTTACTAGTTATGTCATTTATTTAAGGGTTATCTTTATCATAATTTATATATATATATATATATATATATATATATATATATGTATATAATACTATCCATCTTGGAATTTTCCGTGTGTTAAACTTCGAGTGTTATAAAGAAGAATGAGGCTCAAATACACCATCTGTAGTTCCAACACGAAGGTTTTTATTCACAATATGTGGATAAAATCTACTTGTTGGACCTACAGATGGCGTATTTGACATTCATTCTTCTTATGTATAATATATATATATATATATATATATATAGAGAGAGAGAGAGAGAGAGAGAGAGAGATAGAGAGGAGAGAGAGAGAGAGAGAGAGGCGGTTCATAATAGGTGTTATAGGCCTACTCTGTTTTCTCACACAGCCACCAAAGATGACGTTATACCACTTTCATCTGACGATTTTGTTTCGCTGTATTTCTTCAAGCCCGAGCATCTCCTGTGACTAGTGGTAATTGTTAACCTTGTAGACCAAAATACGCATTTCATAGAAGGCATTATCCGATCGACACTGCTTTCATGGTACACTCTAAAAACAGATTGGTTAAAAAATCAACCAATCTCATTGGTTAACCCGATATTGGTTGTTTCAGCCATTACATTGGTTATAAACTAACCAATTCGTTGGTTAACCAGTAACCAATGTAATTGGTTAGGCTATATTGGTTGTTTCAGCCATTATATTGGTTATAAACTAACCAATTCGTTGGTCAATCAGTAACCAATGTAATCGGATAGGCTAGCTATTCGGGTATAGGGCCTGTAACCAATCCACATTGGTTGCCGCGCTCACAGTCATGCAGTTATCTTATTTCTTTATCATTTTTTATTTTTTAGTTGTAAGCGACATTTCCTGTTGTTTTGCACTGTTTTTTAATTAGTTTAACCGTAAGGCCGGTTTATGCATCTCACAGTAAAAAAAAAAAAAAACAACAACAACAACCATCTCAGTAAGTTTTGCATAAAAGTTTGTCTCGCGGGAAGTGAGGAAGTGGGTCACCTGCCTGGACCCACGCGGTCGGCCATTCCTGAATAACCTATACGAGCGCGATATCAAAAGATGCTTCATACTTGACCTACTTCGATTTTCTTACAGAAAATTGTAAGAAAGTTGTGAAAATAAGACGCTACTATTCAAAAATGGTTAAACATATCAACTTAATTAGAACTTAATACATTCATACGAGAATTTAGTGCAGATCGATAATGAGACAATGCATTAGTTACATATTATTATGCATGATTGCATTGACAAAATACAATTATAGGCCGAAAATGAAATTAAATGTGACAATGCACCTCAAAACAAACAAAAAGTCGCCAGACATGAATTTGTAGTTAAGACCATATTGTGAAAGAGCAGACTTTAAGCTTTAAAATGATGTATAACTCAAATCAAATGGACTCTCCTAACCTATCTAAATATTGGAAAGAAAGCACACTCAGGAAAATGTGAAGTGAGAAAAGAGGCTCTGAAGTACAGTGTCTATTCAAGGGCTTAATCTTTACCAAACCCAGCTGGCTGTGTGATGAATGGGACAAAAACAGGAAGTAAACCACCAGAGTAACAACAATGAAGGGATTATCAAATTAAACTGAAATTCAGCATGCCTCATTAACACATTCTGTCCATAATCAATGCCAACTTTCAAAGCAGTAGCACTATCCTTTCAAAAGATATTAGAGTTGAAAGTGAAGAGTGTGGACAAGGTTTTTCAGAAATGAAAAAGGGATTCTAAAGACACACCCTAATCACACTATTCTACCAAAAAATGTTCGAGATAAACTGCTAAAAAACACACTTTCCTGCCCGTTTTATGATACCAAATTTTAGCATAATGTAAAAGAAGACCCACTCTTTCAGAAAATATGAAAAAGTCAAGTTCGGCTAAGTTGACCCATTTCACTTATTTTCAGTCCTCACGCAAAATCAGTGTGTGCGACTTTATGTTCGTTTTGAGGTGCACGGTCACAAATGAATAAAATGGACTTGTGTATGTGTGTGTGTGTGTGTGTGTGTGTGTGTGTGTGTGTGTGCATTTATGTGCGGGAATAAAGGGCGTTTTTTTCAGTTTGAACATAATTTCTGTTGGTTCTTATATCGATCATGCATCTCCATTACGAGACCATGTAAAAATAACAAAATGTGATTCCAGTTGGAGCTTGATTGTTGTCAATTTTTTTTTATTATATCAATCATGCATTTTCATTTAGAGAGTATATGAAGGGTTTGTTTGCAAAAACCGATAAGTCCATTTTTGAAGATTTTGAAGTACGATCTCTGTCATAAAGTACAAAATAATACCTTTTAAATGATATATTGGTCACTACATAAAAAGGTATTTTTTAAAAGTTATGGTCAAAAGAAGCAAAAATTTTCTTTTTATTCTCTTTATTTTTCTTGACCTTTAATCGCAAATACCTCCATTTGGCAAATATGGACTTATCGGTTTTTGCAAACAAACTCTTCATATGTACAAAATAACTTAAACATCGAATATCAAAGCCTATATTTTTTTTCAACTTTCATGTTTCCGTACGACATAAATTTTGCTTGTCTAAATATGTGTGTTTTTGTCATAAAGACGTCTTTAAGACGCCATAAAGTCGTCAAAAGTCGACATACGTTTTGCTTCTATATCGATCATGAATATTCATGAGAGATGATCTGATATGCAAAAACTATTGGCAAAAAGTAAATACATTAATCTATAAGGTATTCATATTGACTTCGATCTTAAAATGTGTAGAAAAATTGTATACTTAATTGTGATATTCATTATTCAAATTTCAACTTTTGTTTCAGGAAAAATTTTCATATTTCAGCTGGCCTGATAAGAATGGAATATAGTTCAGTAACCATGCCTTCAATCATGACAATTTTTCGTGGGTATATAAACCATGGGTTGCATTGTGATTGTAGTTAGGAATAGGACATAGACATAGATTCTAGTGTACTAAGGTGTGTAGTATAATATGTCATTTATATTCAATAGGCTAACATTACGCCATCGTTGGTTGTGCACTATAGTCTAGCTAAAGAGTACGATATGAAATTAGCCGTAAATATGACGTGTGGCACTCACCAGTCGTATTTTTTTATTCATGAAATGTGGTTAAATCCCAACCAATATCACTGGTCCCTTCAACCAATGTGGATTGGTTGTATCATATATATAGCCCATACTAGATTAACCAATCTATGGTTAAACTAACCAATCCATGTTGGTTAAATGTGCAACCAATGTAGATTGGTGGATATTTGAACCAAACGAGATTGGTAACTGCTGGATTGGATGCACTATTCCTGTTGGTTACCATAATCTATTATTCTGTGCAGCCCTGTTGCATTTATCATGGGCCGAGCATGGTTTAACAAAGAAACATGGAATGTATATCAGTTTGCTTAACTCTTTATGTGCCATGGTGGAAACCCCATTTGTGCCACCTTATTCTAAGACACAAAGGTATTCATGCTTTGAGAAAGAATTCTGTTTTTCCAATTTGTATAAAATGTTAATTCTACAAATTTCTGTTAAGATGGGCATAATAGTAGATAAAGTTAAAAGAGGAATGCCAAGCTTTGTTTCGATATAAATTGTATGACGAATCTATTTTCAATGTTTCTTTTGAATGACCAGTTGCTACATTACTCTAAAGGCATGACTTTTGCACATAAAACCTTGACAGAAACCTAGAATGTACAAGCAAATCTAGTTGGGAACACCGCTTGATAGTCAATTACCACATACAATGCAAGCCGTATAAGAGAGGAACAAAAGCACGAGAAACGCTTTCATTATGCCGCGGGATTAGCAATGATTAGCGATTTATCGATCGGTTTTGGCGGCTTTGTTTGTTGAGCAGAATATGCGAAGTTGGCACGCCGTCGACTGAGTCAGACGTGCGAACGTGGCACATGGAGAGTTAACCTACATCAAGTCATTCATTGTTTCAAACGAAATCAAGAAATTCCCTCGTGTCCATACATGTACTACAATCGTTCTTATTGACTCTGCTGTTTAAAAGATAGGGCATCAACACTATTCAGTGATTTACAGTTTACTCACAAAGAAATCTGATTCACTCTCCGCGCAAAATTCTCAGGGAAAATTCCATAAATTTCACACTTTGGGTTGCATGGTAAACTTACCTTCTGCATCGAAGCCACAGAACCCAGAGCAATTACAGTGTTGTGCACAAAGGGTGCAGTATCCCCGGGGCTTAGTGTTTTACCAATAATCGGTACTGCCGGAACGCGGGAACCTTAGTAATTGTATTTCCTCTCCGGACAGACAGTCTGGGAATAGGACAATCTATATAAAACAGAGTGACCATACCATTTGATGGCAATATCCGTCAAGTCTGGTTTGTCTACCAAATAGTCACGAATTTCACTCGGGAAGCGACAATAGTCGACCGATGCAACGCGAGGAGACAGTGTGAAAGATTAACTCTGACTGTAGAGGGCGATATGCTCGAGAACCGAGAAAGCCAAATGTCTGGAATTGGTATAAAATCATGCATTTAATAATAATAATTTATTCACTTATTTTATTGAGCGGTCAAAATCATGCAAAAGCGTTTTTTTTTTTTCTTCTTCTTCTTTTCAGGCTGAAAAGCTTTGTCACATATTTTCAACTCCATTTACTTACTGACTGCCTATTAACTGTTGTGACTAAGAAGTGATTATTTCTCCAAGAGACAGGGAACAGCCATGTCCTTCTCATGTCGCTCGTGAATAAAATTATATCAGTTTTCGTATTTGCGTAATCAGACTGTCCTTCTAGACCTCATAAAATTGGCATCGAGTGTGTATAAATGTCACCTTCTTATACCGATACTCATCTTTTACCGCATTCCATCAATAACATTGAATGATCAGGAATACACATGAGAATCCCTTTCAGAGAGCTTTCAATGAGCTTTTAATGTGGTTTTAATGTTGTATCATTTGGCAGCATAAAAGGGAGAAATATCATTCCAGTCTGAGCTTGCTCATTGATAATCAAAAATTCACGTTTTTCTCAGAACTGGGAAATTATGGATGTAGTATGTATACCTTTTGAAACCGAACTCTTCAAATGCCTACGTGTGGGACATAAAATGCAAAGTGAATGGGAAAACCTCCTTTTGACATGGACGCTATTATGTACTTACATTTGCTTGGTTAATGATTATCTCTGCACCTACTCTAAAGAATATTATATTCTATGTAACTGCCTCTAATATCCAGTTGACTTCAGGGAGAGTGTAACAACATTATTGAGTCATTCTAGGACTAAGAAAGGAAAATATAGAATCTAGATACTTCTTTTATTTTCTTATTTTCATGACAGGATGTGCAGTTGGTCTTCAATTAATATTCCTCCTTTGAAAGAGTTCATTAAGCCAGACCACGAGTTATTTTCACTCAAAAAATCAAATGGATTCTGTACTATGCACCCTATAAAATATCGTCCCTTCAAATTTCATTATAAAAAATTTCATCTTCCAGTCAAAATGCAGTTTGTAGAATAATCAATACTCAATATCTGCAGATATTCATTTTTTTATATTTTTTTCTGCCAAACTGTATTTCTGTTTTTTGATTATTTCTTTTCTTCATTTATTCTAGTATCTGGTACGATTTTGCGATGCAGTCAGAGATGTTCCATTTCCATATCGACGCACGTGCAACCCCGCCCTCTTGCAATCGTAGTTGACCCACTGCGGTCCAGGTTCAAAGCAATAGTTCAAAGTTCAAGCGGGATTCCCCATGACTCCAGCACTACCAAAAGGCAGTCCTGGTGTGCATTTACCAGTATACCATCTTGTACTTACGGTACAGGGACGCGACACAAATACAGGATACTGCCAATATGTTGTGTCACTTTTAATCTCACTGAATCTCCTCCATGATCCAATGTCAAAGTAGGTATACACATAAATGTACGTAAGTGGGCCTATGAGCAATAAACTGGATTCAAAAGTAATAATCTGTTACTAGTTATGTCATTTATTTAAGGGTTATCTTTATCATAATTTATATATATATATATATATATATATATATATATATATATGTATATATACTATCCATCTTGAAATTTTCCACGTGTTAAACTTCGAGTGTTATAAAGAAGAATGAGGCTCAAATACACCATCTGTAGTTCCAACACGAAGGTTTTTATTCACAATATCGTCGCCGGTCACACGAACCGACGAATCCCTCAGGTTTGCGTAAGAATGACAATTCGAGAAAAACGCGTTTGAAGTTAGCCCATTTTTGACTTATGGTTGCAACACTTTCATGTCTATAATTTCCAATTATTTTTGTAGTACACCAGACTTCAATTCTTGCTCTAACTTGTGAAGTTTTTATCGAATTGTATTGTTAACAAATAAGCGGGAAATCGGCAAAGAGCTGCATGCATGTATTTTCGGTCTGCAAAGAACGTTGTCATTTTCCATGTGTGTCCATATGTACATGTACATTGAGCGTTGTTATTGTCAACACATGTATTACATACACGCGCACTATGCGCGCGGTCAATGAACTGTTGAATCTCAAAAACAACACGCAAGTCAATGCGCACTGATTCGTCGGTTCGGTGACCGCGCGTACTAGTACGCGCGGTCACCGAACCGTCGAATCGCCTGATTGTTTAACACACGCGTCTATGGGGAAAACGAATAATTTTCACAAATGGAATTACATACTTCTACAAAAGTGATAACTACGTAAAAATTACACCGAATTACACACTGAGAATTTCAGAATATGTAGTATGGAATGTCTACTATCGAAATGATTGAAAATCTCAAAATCGAAAATTTGACCCAAAATCGAGTGATTCGTTGGTTCGTGTGACCGGCGACGATATGTGGATAAAATCTACTTGTTGGACCTACAGATGGCGTATTTCACATTCATTTATTTATGTATAATATATATGTGACCCGCTACAACAAAATGATCGTAAAGTCGGGTGAGGTCGATTATTTGAAAATTGCATGACAAAATTCCCTAATCTTTCTGCTTTAAATTGATATATCACATCTTATGAAAATAATCGGGTGCGGAGATATCGATGTTTAAAAGAGAGCATGTCGAGACGTATGGGAAATCACTGTTTCGAGAAAAGCGCCCTAAAAGTTTTCCTTGCGACACAATCGCGATCAAGGGACACGCAAGTCAGTTTTCACCTCCGGACAATAGAAGGTAAACCCTAGCAACCCCCGAAATGCTCATTCAAGCACAGCGTCGGCGGTCTCCTCACCGACCAATCAGTGACCAGGATGCCAGGAGAAGCGGCTGGGCATAGCGCACCCCGCCCGCACGCACCAGTCAACTTGGCAGTGTGCGAGCTTCACGCTTCGGTTAGCGGCAAGAAGCAAACTGACCAATGAGATCACTCCGGTCGTTGTTAGGGGCGGAGCCTGTCTGTGGCGCTCAATCCAAATTTTCGAACCGGTTTCTGCTTGGTTGAAACGCCAAAAACATGGCCCAGAAAAACGCTATTTTTTGGTCTTTCCTTTCATCATTTTGCTTCAAAATTTCGACAGATGATAGAAGACATGTCAGACTCCATTAATATGTCAAAATCAGAAAATCATAAGTTTTGACCAATTATGATGTTCTGACTTCAAACTCGATTTTCACGACTTCAACCGTGCGCGACTTTAGGACCTTTTTGTTGTAGCGGGTCACATATATATATTAGTGGAGCGGCATAGCCGAACAATTGTGCATTTTGTGATAAAAGCACCAAATTTCGTACACAGGTTGACAATAACGTTCAGATTTAATTTAGATATTGGGCCATCGTAAATAGCGCCCTCAACGTCCATGGCAGCCATTTTTCAAAATGGCTGCCATAAATACCATGTTTTCGTAAAATTTGCTAATTTTAGGAGGGAAATGTAAACAAGATTTTGGTTACAAATGGGAAATTACATTCAAAATAAATCTAGATATCGAGCCATCGGAAATAGCGCCCTCAACGCCAATGGCAGCCATTTTTCAAAATGGCTGCCATAAATGTCATTTTTTCAAAACATTTCCTAACTTCAGAAGGGAAAGCCAGTAAGATTTTGCAAACAAGTGGGAAATTACATTCAAAATGAATTTAAATATTTTGCCATTGTTAACTGCGCCCTCAACGTCCATGACAGCCATTTTTTAAAATGGCTGTCTAATGTGCCACTTCTTCGATGATTTTGCAAATTTCAGAAGGGAGAAGTTAATAAGATTTTGCCCATAAATGTTAATTACATTCAAAATAAATCTAGTTATTGGGCCATCGGAAATTGCGCCCTCAACGGCCATGGTAGTAATTTTTTCAAAATGGCCGCCATAAATGCCATTTTTTGTTAAAAAATGCAAATTTCAGAAGGGAAAGCCAATTTTTTTTTCTCTTTTGTGCAAACAAGCGGGAAATTACATCCAAAATAAATCCAGATATTTGGCAATTGAAAATTGCGCCCTCAATGGCTATGGCAGCCATTTTCTTTTTAATGGTCACCATAAGTGCCACTTTTTCATTAAAAAAAATGCTAATTTCAAAAGAAAAAGTCAATGAAATTCTGGTTATAATGGGAAATTACATTTAACATAAATCTCGATATTGGGCCATCGGAAATTGCGCCCTCAACGGTCATGACAGCCATTTTTCAAAATGGCCGCCATAAATGCTATATTTTCGAAAAGATTTACTAAAATCAGAAGGGAAAGCCAACGAGATTTTGCAAACAGGTGGGAAATTACATTCAAAAGTAAACTTCTTGGGCCATTGCAAATTGCCCCCTCAATGGCCATTCCAGCCATTTTTCAAAATGACCACCATGAATGTCTTTTTTTCGTAAAGTGTTGCAGACGTCAATCAGAATTTCCACAAAGGTGGAAAATTACATTCAAACTGAATTTGATAATAGGCCTTCCAAAAGTGCACCCTCAACAGCCATAGCAGCCAAGTTTCAAACAGCTGCCATGGATGCCCCCCACCATTTTTTCCCAAAAAATTTGCTGATGTCAGAAGGAAAAGTCAATAAGACTTTGCAAACAAGTTGAAAATTCTGCTCAAAAATAAATTTAAGTATAAGGTCTTCTTAGAAGGCGCCCTCAGGGGCCATGCTGACTGCCATGGATGCCTGCTTCTTTTTTATTTATTTATTTTTTTTGAAAGATTTGCTAATTTCAGAGAGAAAATCAATGAAATTTGTACATATGTTGAAAATCATATTCAAAAGAAAATAATATATGAGGCCATTACAAATGGCACCATCAACGACCATGGCAGCCATTTTCCAAATGGTCACTATAAATGCTATTTATTTCTTGAAAATATAATGCCAGAAGACAATGTAATTTCTTGTGGAAATTGACAAAAGACATTCAAATAAATTCAAGTTTGAATTTGAATTTGAATTTGAAATGAAGATATTGAGCCACCATTTAAACATCGTCCCCAACGGCTATGGCAGCTCTTTGTCAAAATGGCTTCCACACACTCCTTTTTTTTTAATTTGCCTATTCCAGAAGGAGAAAGAATACTGCTAAAGAGCAATTATATCTAATGCAATCTGGTGTTCAAAGAAATTTAAATCTAAAAAAAAAAGTTTCATTAATGGGTTAGTTCTAAATTCATGTTTTCAGTTTAGTTCTAATTGCAGTATTTCGCGTGTGACGGCTATCAGTATGGATATCAAATGTATGTGTTTTTATGGAAGCATAGCATAAAGTAAATTAACTTTTTTCGTAAAATGAAAAACCATTAAGAATGTCTTAAGAATGTTTAGGAAGTTACATTTTAGACTAGATACACGTCATATAGTCCCATATATTCAATGATATGGTGTTACTGTCAAAGTTGATACATGGCGCCATTATCCCTGGATATTCATATTACTCTTTTTCGGAAATTTTTCATGTTTGCCACCTAAAATATGCATTCATCATTGGTGAGATATAATCGCTAAGCATTTGCCTTGTTTATTTTAGTTGTTCCTCAAATGATTTCTTTAACACCATATTTCAGATTACACACTGTCTCTGTGAGTATTCTACTGTCTTCTCCTTCTAAAGTTAAACAAATTTTAAAAAAAGAAAAGAAAAAGAAGAGTGTATTGTAGCCATTTTGACAAATAGCTGAAATAGCCATTGAGAACACAGCTTATGATGGCTCAATGTTTAAACTTTTTTGTATGTAATTGTCAACTTGCGCAAAAAATGTTTATTGTCTTCTTCCGGCATTAGGACATCTTCATAAAAGAAAAATGGCATCCAGCTATGACAGCCATTTTGGAAAATGGCTGCAATTACCGTTATTAGCATTTTTTTTCTTCTTGAAAATTTGCGAAGGAACAATTTCTAGAGTTAGTGCAACCTGGATATATTGTTTGATTTTAAACATGATTTTCAATTTATGTACACATTTGTTGACATTTCTTTCTGAAATTACCATTTTTTAAAACAAAATGACTATGACAATTGCAGCCATTTTGGAATATGGCGGCAATGGCCGTTGAGGGCGGTATTATTATAATCTAATACAAATATTTATTATAATAATCTAATACAAATATTTATTTCAAACATGATTTTCAAATTGTGTGCAAACTCTTATTGACTTTTCCTTTTGTGAAATCAGGAAATAAAAAATAATGGAATCCATGGTGGCCATTTTGAAAAATGGCTGCAATGGCCATTGAGGGCGCTATTTACAATAATGTAATACATAGGCGCAAGATATATTTCAAACGAAATTTTTGAATTGAGTGCAAGATCTTATTGACTTTTCTTGTGGAATTAGTAAATTCAGAGAAAAAATTGCATTTATGGCGACCATTTTGAAAAAATGGCTGCCATGACCATTGGGGGCACAATTTGCGATGGCCCAATATCTAAATTTGAAGAGTTTGTTTGCAAAAACCGATAAGTCCATATTTGCCGAATGGAGATATTTGCGATTAAAGGTCAAGAAAAATAAAGAGAATAATAAGAAAATGTACGCTTCTTTTGACCATAACTTAAAAAATATACCTGTATATGAAGTGACCAATATATCATTTAAAAGGTATTATTTTGTACTTTATGACAGAGATCGTAGTTCAAAATCTTCAAAAATGGACTTATCGGTTTTTGCAAACAAACCCTTGATTTATTTTAAATAATACATTCCACTCGTTTGCAAAATCTTATTGATTTCCCCTTCTGAAATTTGTAAAATCTTATGGAAACTGGCATTTATGGCGGCCATTTTGAAAAAAATGGCTGCCATGGCGGTTGAGGGCGCAATTTGCGATGGCCCAATATCTTAATTTATTTTGAATGTTATTTCCCACTCGTTTGCAAAATCTTATTCATTTTCCCTTCTGAAATCTTTAAAATTTTACGAAAACTGGCATTTATGGCGGCCATTTTAAAAATCCCTGTCATCACCGTTGAGGGCGCAATTTGCGATGGCCCAATATTTGAATTTATTTTGAATGCTATTTCCGACACATTTGCAAAATCTTATTGATTTTCCCTTCTGAAATTTGTAAATTTTTACGAAAAATGGCATTTATGGCGGCCATTTTGAAAAGAAATGACTGCTACGGCCGTTGAGGGCGCTATTTACGATGGCCCAATATCTGAACTTATTTTGAATGTTATTTCCCACTCGTTTGCAAAATCTCACTGGTTTTCCCTTCTGAAATTTTTAATTTTTTTGCGAAAAATGGCATTTATGGCGGCCATTTTGAAAAAAATGGCTGCTATGGCCGTTGAGGGCGCTATTTACGATGGCCCAATATCTGAACCTATTTTGAATGTTATCTCCCACTCGTTTGCAAAATCTTACTGGTTTTCCCTTCTGAAATTTTTAATTTTTTTGCGAAAAATTGCATTTATGGCGGCCATTTTGAAAATGGCTGCCATTTCCGTTGAGGGCGCAATTGGCTGTGGCCCAATATTTAAATCTATTCTAAATGTTATTTTCCACTCGTTTGCAAATCCTTATTGATTTTTCCTTCTGAAATTTGTAAATTTTTACGAAAAATGGCATTTATGGCGGCCATTTTGAAAAATGGCTGCCATGGCCGCTGAGGGCGCTATTTACGATGGCCCAATATCTGAATTTATTGCAAATGTCATTGTCAACATGTGTGCGAAATTTGGTGCTTTTATCATAAAATGCACAATTCCTCTAATTTTTCAAGCTATGCCGCTCCACTATATATATATATATATATAGAGAGAGAGAGAGAGAGAGAGAGAGAGGAGAGAGAGAGAGGCGGTTCATAATAGGTGTTAAAGGCCTGCTGTTTTCTCACACAGGCACCAAAGATGACGTTATACCACTTTTATCTGACGATTTTGTTTCGCTGTATTTCTTCAAGCCCGAGCATCTCCTGTGACTAGTGGTAATTGTTAACCTTGTAGACCAAAATACGCATTTCATAGAAGGCATTATCCGATCGACACTAACTTCATGGTACACTCTAAAAACAGATTGGTTAAAAAATCAACCAATCTCATTGGTTAACCCGATATTGGTTGTTTCATCCATTACATTGGTTATAAACTAACCAATTCGTTGGTCAACCAGTAACCAATGTAATTGGTTAGGCTATATTGGTTGTTTCATCCATTATATTGGTTATAAACTAACCAATTCGTTGGTCAATCAGTAACCAATGTAATCGGTTAGACTAGCTATTCGGGTATAGGGCCTGTAACCAATCCATATTGGTTGCCGCGCTCACATTCATGCAGTTATCTTATTTCTTTATCATTTTTTTTTTTTTTTTTTTTAGTTGTAAGCGACATTTCCTGTTGTTTTGCAGAGTTTCTTTTAAATAGTTTAACCATAAGACCGGTTTATGCATTTCACAGTAAAAAAAAAAAAAAAAACAACAACAAACAACAACAACAACAACCCTCTCAGTAAGTTTTGCATAAAACTTTGTCTCGCGGGAAGTGAGGAAGTGGGTCACCTGACTGGACCCACGCGGTCGGCCATTCCTGAATAACCTATACGAGCGCGATATCAAAAGACGCTTCATACTTGACCTACTTCGATTTTCTTACAGAAAATTGTAAGAAAGTTGTGAAAATAAGACGCTACTATTCAAAAATGGTTAAACATATCAACTTAATTGGAACTTAATTCATTCATACGAGAATTTAGTGCATATTGATAATGAGACAATGCATTAGTTACATATTATTATGCATGATTGCATTGACAAAATACAATTATAGGCCGAAAATGAAATTAAATGAATAAAATGAACTTGTGTATGTGTGTGTGTACGTGTGTGCGCGCGCATATGTGTACGGTAATAAAGGGTGTTTTTTTTTTCAGTTTGAACATAATTTCTGTTGGTTCTTATATCGATCATGCATCTCCATTACGAGACCATGTAAAAATAACAAAATGTGATTCCAGTTGGAGCTTGATTGTTGTCAATTTTTTTTTCATTATATCAATCATGCATTCTCATTCAGAGAGTATATGTACAAAATAACTTAAACATCGAATATCAAAGGCTATATTTTTTTTTCAACTTTGATGTTTCCATACGACATAAATTTTGCTTGTCTAAATATGTGTGTTTGGGTCATAAAGACGTCTTTAAGACGCCATAAGGTCGTCAAAAGTCGACATACGTTTTGCTTCTATATCGATCATGAATATTCATGAGAGATGATCTGATATGCAAAAACTATTGGCAAAAAGTAAATACATTAATCTATAAGGTATTCATATTAACTTCGATCTTAAAATGTGTAGAAGAATTGTATACTTAATTGTGATATTCATTATTCAAATTTCAACTTGTGTTTCAGGAAATATTTTCATATTTCAGCTGGCCTGATAAGAATGGAATATAGTTCAGTAACCATGCCTTCAATCATTACAATTTTTCGTGGGTATATAAACCATGGGTTGCATTGTGATTGTAGTTAGGAATAGGACATAGACATAGATTCTAGTGGACTAAGGTGTGTAGTATAATATGTCATTTATATTCAATAGGCTAACATTACGTCATCGTTGGTTGTGCACTATAGTCTAGCTAAAGAGCACGATATGAAATTAGCCGTAAATATGACGTGTGGCACTCACCAGTCGTATTTTTTCATTCATGAAATGTGGTTAAATCACAACCAATATCACTGGTCCCTTCAACCAATGTGGATTGGTTGCATCATATATATAGCCCATAATAGATTAACCAATCTATGGTTAAACTAACCAATCCATGTTGGTTAAATGTGCAACCAATGTAGATTGGTTGATATTTGAACCAAACGAGATTGGTTACTGCTGGATTGGATGCACTATTCCTGTTGGTTACCATAATCTATTATTCTGTGCAGCCCTGTTGCATTTATCATGGGCCGAGCATGGTTTAACAAAGAAACATGGAATGTATATCAGTTTGCTTAACTCTTTATGTGCCATGGTGGAAACCCCCTTTGTGCCACCTTATTCTAAGACACAAAGGTAGTCATGCTTTGAGAAAGAATTCTCTTTTTCCAATTTGTATAAAATGTTAATTCTACAAATTTCTGTTAAGATGGGCATAATAGTAGATAAAGTTAAAAGAGGAATGCCAAGCTTTGTTTCGATATAAATTGTATGACGAATCTATTTTCAATGTTTCTTTTGAATGACCAGTTGCTACATTACTCTAAAGGCATGACTTTTGCACATAAAACCTTGACAGAAACCTAGAATGTACAAGCAAATTTAATTGGGAACACCGCTTGATAGTCAATTACCACATACAATGCAAGCCGTATAAGAGAGGAACAAAAGCACGAGAAACGCTTTAATTGTGCCGCGGGATTAGCAATGATTTGCGATTTATCGATCGGTTTTGGCGGCTTTATTTGTTGAGCAGAATATGCGAAGTTGGCACGCCGTCGACTGAGTCAGACGTGCGAACGTGGCACATAGAGAGTTTACCTACATCAAGTCATTCATTGTTTCAAACAAAATTAAGACATTCCCTCGTGTCCATACATGTACTACAATCGTTCTTATTGACTCTGTTGTTTAAAAGATAGGGCATCAACACTATTCAGTGATTTACAGTTTACTCACAAAGAAATCTGATTCAGTCTCCGCGCACAATTCTCAGGGAAAATTCCATAAATTTCACACTTTGGGTTGCATGGTAAACTTACCTTCTGCATCGAAGCCACAGAACCCAGAACAGCAATTACAGTGTTGTGCACAAAGGGTGCAGTATCCCCGGGGCTTAGTGTTTTACCAATAACCGGTACTGCCGGAACGCGGGAACCTTAGTAATTGTATTTCCTCTCCAGACAGACAGTCTGGGAATAGGACAATCTATATAAAACAGAGTGACCATACGATTTGATGGCAATATCCGTCAAGTCGGGTTTGTCTACCAAATAGTCACGAATTTTACTCGGGAAGCGACAATAGTCGACCGATGCAACGCGAGAAGACAGTTTGAAAGATTAACTCTGACTGTAGAGGGCGATATGCTCGAGAACCGAGAAAGCCAAATGTCTGGAATTGGTATAAAATCATGCATTTAATAATGATAATTTATTCACTTATTTTATTGAGCGGTCAAAATCATGCAAAAGCGTATTTTTTTTTCTTCTTCTTCTTTTCAGGCTGAAAAGCTTTGTCACATATTTTCAACTCCATTTACTTACTGACTGCCTATTTACTGTTGTGACAAAGAAGTGATTATTTCTCCAAGAGACAGGGAACAGCCATGTCCTTCTCATGTCGCTCGTGTTACGGAGGTTAACTTGGCCTAGCGAACCATCATAACCACCAAAAATACCCAGACTCTCAAACAAGGTGTTTGGTCGATCTCGGTCATCTTGTCCAACTCTTTATTTACATATTCCTCCGCGGAACAATCAAGTGCCCAGAAATGACAATACAATGTACCTGTATCCATAACACTTCCCCCCTAAAAGAGTGCATTTAACGTTTTAACACAAATGGACTCTATGTACGTTGGCACAATATTTTGGAACAGCATTGTACATTCCTCTTCCAATTCACACTTATAACTCCATGAGTTTACCATGGTTGCATCATTATAAGAACACATAAACAAAGTATGCTATGGCTATATCAGCATCACAACCTGCGATAAAACATGTACGACTTTAGTACCATTCAACGTGTACCAAACTAACACTCTCGTGAGTTACTGCTGCTTGTGAGTTACAGCATACTGGAATTGCATGTAGTTGTGCAACACTGAATACTACAATATTAACTTTCTCAACACCTTAACCTTTATGCAATCATGACATGCATACAAACAATACACGTTGTACCAAAATCAGATGGTTTCCTCATTAGAACATACATATAAGTCAATTTTACACTGTCATAATGATTAACCTGTGTACGAAGATCATAAACACGTCATCTCTTCCACAAGCAACTGCATATAATCCAACTGTTGTAATCATATACATCATATTACCTACAACCAAAACATCATATTCCATGATATGCGACTTACATATACCTGTACACGTTGTGTCAGCATCTATTGAAACGTTAAAACATCAACAAATGTCATATACATTGTACCCTAATTATGTTTCTGACAACTTTCCTGCCAACATACAAAACACCAAGAGTATGACCTGCCTGACAAAACATCAAATGAACCTGAATGAGATATACTTGATGATAACCTGTGTGTACACCTAAACTTAATAACTGAGTGTATACCTGCCTGTATACATCCTGGTATAACACAGTCAGCTTAAATATATGCCTGTTGGTATGTTGAATCAACTGTGAAGTACTGAACACCTTTGCCAAGGCAATGATTGAGCTATAATAATGAGCAAAAGCTTTGTACATGTATAACTATATAATTTCTGTACCTAATACAGTATACATGCTAATTAAATCCAAAAAGCAACATCCAATAAACTTAGGGTATGTGCCACAACAAACCCAACCAATACTTGTACATGTACAAGTATTAAACTTCATGTACCTGAACTGTACCTACATTACTTGATACACCACATTCTCTATACAAACAGCGACACTACCTGTTTGAAATCAATTTACCAACAACTCACATTCTTGACAACTGTTGATGGCTAGCATAACTTAAAACAGCCTTCATAATGTCTTCTTTTGTTGAGTGACTCAAAGCACAAATATAGTTTGCTGTGTTTCCTTATTAACACAAACATGTCTGAAGATACTTCCTTGTTGTTATTTACACATTCAAAGTGCCATTCATGCTGTTGGCATCACAATTATAGTGTATGCAAGATACATACATATACATGATGTACACACACTGTCCTGTGTACTTGCAAAACAAATTACACCTGTTTAAAGTGTTACAAACATAAAATACATTTGCACAATTGTTGCATCTGGCAACAAGCCAAAATACTGAGATGTCTCAATTAAGCACGAGAAAGGGCGTCTGCGACAATGTTTTCCTTTCCGCGAATGTGCTTAATGTCAAGGTTGTACTCCTGTAGGATTAAACTCCATCGCATCAGTCTCTGGTTTTTGTTCCTCATTCTGTTGACGAATGTCAGTGGGTTGTGATCAGTCCACACAACAATCGGTTGAGTTGTGCTGCCCACGTAGACATCAAAATGGCTGAGCGAAAGAATTAACGCTAGGGTCTCCTTCTCAACGGTAGAATACTTCCGCTGGTGCGCGTTGAACTTCTTTGAGAAGTAGCAGACCGGTCTGTCCACTCCATCGTCATCAGCTTGCATCAGCACGGCGCCTGCTCCGACATCGCTTGCATCGACAGCTAGGCTGAAGCCTTTCTTGAAGTCCGGCGCTGCCAATACAGGACCACTCGACAGGATTGCCTTCACTTGGTCAAACGCAGACTGGCATGCGGCTGACCACTGGAACTTCACATTCTTCCGCAGGAGATCAGTCAAGGGTGCCACAACATCCGAGAAGTTATGGCAGAAGCGACGGTAGTATCCGGCCATGCCAATGAATCTCATCAGCTCCTTCCTCGTCTTGGGAACAGGGACATCTTGGACTGCTTGGACTTTAGCCGCTGCGGGACGAACTCGACCATGACCAACGACGTGACCAAGAAACTGCACTTCACTATGCCCAAACTCACTTTTCACCAGGTTAACTGTGAGACTGGCCGCCGACAACCGCTTGAACAACTCCTTCACCGTTCTCACATGGTCATCCCAAGAATCGCTGTAAACCACCACATCATCGATGTATACCTCACAGCCATCCAATCCACAAATCAACTCATTCATCATGCGTTGGAATGTAGCCGGGGCGTTTTTCATCCCAAACGGCATCACGGTATACTGGAAAAGGCCCTTTGAAGTTACAAACGCAGAAATCTCCTTTGCTCTCTGTGTTAAAGGTATCTGCCAATACCCTTTCAGTAGGTCAAACTTGCTTACATAGCTCGCTTTTCCAATACGATCGATGCAGTCATCGACTCTTGGAATAGGGAAGCAGTCCGATTTGGTACATGAATTCACCTTCCTATAATCCGTGCAAAAGCGATATGAGCCATCCGGCTTGGGAACTAATACACATGGTGAACTCCATGCACTAGTGCTTGGTTCTACAATGTTATGTTCTAACATGTACTCCACCTCACTCTGCAAATGTTGCATCTTCTCTGGGTTAGCACGATAAGGGTGCTGCTTGATGGGATCTGTCTCCCCAACATCCACATCATGTTGCACCACACTTGTGCGACCAGGAACATCTGAAAACAACTCCGGAAAATCTGCAATGATCTGTTTCACATCATCTCTCTCACCATGGGACAAATGACCCAATTTCCTGTCAAGATCACAAAGTGCATCCGAGTTCTTAAGCTTCACACTTGAACACTTCCTTTCTAGTTCAGCACATTGATCATCTGTTGTGTGATTCAACTCTTCTCCAACCACACACATGAACGGCTTCACACTCTCACCTGCACTTCTCTCAACATCAGTTTCATCTACAGGCTGAGACTCATCTCCTATCTGATGTGATTTTGACGCTGCGTTTCTACTTACTTCTACATCATCCATCTGACAGAAGAAACTCCCTTCTAGACCGATATCCCCTGGACTAGCCCTCATTTCAGACTCCTCTGATTTTCTACACATGGAACGTGTGACTACACAAGCTGGGAAAACTTCAGGGAATTCCTGAACCAATGCAGCTGTCTCATTTCCTTCTTTATCCAAAGGGACTGCACTGACCACTGGAATAGTCACTTTGTCTCCTGCAAGATCATTGCCTAATATCAATGCTACACCATCCATAGGAAGTGACTTCCTAACACCAAGGCTCACCCTTCCTGAAACTAGGCCCGACTGCAAATCGACTGTGTGAAGAGGGGCCTCAACGTAACCTCCTTCTACTCCTTGTAACAGTACACTTGTGCCTGTGGACGACGTTTGCCCGAAAGGTAAAACACTGTCAAGAATCAATGACTGGGATGCACCAGTATCTCGCAGGATGGTAACCTTTCTAGCTTCATCACACCCTACCAATGACACATAGCCTACAGAAGTGAATGGTTCATACTGAGACTTAATCTTGTCTTGATCAGCTGACTTAATCACACTCTGAACTTGTTCACACCAATCACCTGTCGATTCAACCGAACGACTCACCAATCCATTTGGATGAGACTTCTTTTCTTTGTCTTTTTCCTGTTTTTTCTTGTTCAGAACGGGACAAGTAGACTTCACATGCCCTGGTTGCCTACAATGGAAACACACAATAGGCTTCTCAGTGTTCCTACCCTTCTTGTCAGTCTCATTTTCTACCACTAGACCAACCTTCACATCTGTCTTACTGCTAGAATTTGTCTTGCCAACACTTTGACGACTTGGAGCTGCATATTTGCTTCCTACATACCTGTTTCCATGACTACGGGACAGAGTATACTCGTCAGCCATTGTACTAGCTACCAACAAAGTTTTCGCTTTTTGTTCCTCGATATGCGAACGCACCTCTTGAGGTAGCGAACTCTTAAACTCCTCTAGTAGCACAAGTTCCCGCAAATCATCAACAGTAGCCACGCCTACTGATTGCAGCCAACGAGTGAAGGCAATTTCCTTCACTTTTGCAAATTCTCTGAATGACTGTGAATCTAGTTTTCTACTATTCCTGAATTTCTGTCTG
Source organism: Diadema setosum (assembly GCF_964275005.1). Lineage (NCBI taxonomy): Eukaryota > Metazoa > Echinodermata > Echinoidea > Diadematoida > Diadematidae > Diadema > Diadema setosum. The sequence continues at coordinate 31,570,088 of NC_092687.1, forward strand.
TACGCTTCAGGAACCAAGGCGTACGCGTTCATGATTGCCTTTTTTACTGTTGCATAATCCTGAGCTTCTTCGCGTGACAGTGAAGCATAAGCATCACATGCCTTTCCCTTTAACTTCGTCTGCAAAAGATGAGGCCATTTTTCTTTCGGCCACTCCATGCTATCCGCCACTTGCTCGAAATGCAGGAAATATCTATCCACATCTCCTTCATCGAATTCAGGGACCATTCTGACATTTTTGGCGATATCAAAATGCCCACCACTGACGCTTACACTATACTCTCTCTCACCGACTTGACGAGCCCTTTCAAGAGAAACCCTCTCTCTCTCTAACTCAATTCTCGCTTTCTCAAGTTCAAGCTCTTTCAGACGTACTTCTACACTCCCTTGCACATCACCAGGGGGACTACCTGATATGCTACGCAATGCCTGGAGGGGAAATACTTCTTCATCTACAAGAAATTTGATTGTGTGCTGTGTAATCTCTGACTTTTTCATTGTGCTCTTCACAGCAGGAACCTTGTAGTTTTCTGCAACACGCAACAAATCAACCTTTTTCAAGGTTAGCAATTCCTCAACTGTGGGTGAATCCACAAACTTCTCAATGGAAAACTCTTGATCTTTCTCCATTATGCACCAATAATGTACATTTAATAGTGCAACAAGAAAACCTGACTATCACCAGCCAGCCAGCTGAAAAACTCTTTTCAACTGAAGAAAACCAGTCGCACTATAAACAATAACCCGTATGCTATACCACACACGACCCGACTGGGAATAACCCGTATGCTACACCACATACGAACCGACTTAGAATAACCCGTGTGCTAAACCACACACGAACAACAATGGCATAACCTGTGTGCTAAACCACACACAAACCACCGTGGAATAACCCGTGTGCTATACCACACACGAACAACCATGAAATCACCTGTATGCTAAACCACATACAAACCACCGTGGAATACCCCGTGTGCTAAACCACACACGAACCACCGTGAAATCACCTGTATGCTAAACCACATACAAACCGCCGTAGAATAACCCGTATGCTGAACCACACACGAACCACCACGTACGGGAGCAACGACCAACGTTTGACCAACGTTTCCACGCAATATTACACACACGCAGCGTATACCCAGATTAAACCATCCTCAACACTACGCACGTGCCAAATTAACCCTTTCGATCCCGAAAGAAATACGAACGTGAGCTTCCCTCACGCACACACAGAGAGACGACCGATTTACATCAAAATGTATAACATATCACTCCGCGTCCATCTCTGTGCACACACACACACTACGCCGTAAACGCACCATGTTTCTCAAATCGTAACACCTTCACATACAGTACACTGTAACAATCACGATGCTAACGACATACGTAGTTGCGCGACGTAAACTGTATCGCGATCGCCTATGTCCACGACATAGCATAGAGTGCTACACACGCTACTCACCGAAATTCATCGGCCCAGCGAGAAAGAAAAAACACTCCTGGGATCATATCAAACCCGACCGAATCACCTAAGTCCGCAGAAACCCTGCCGAACTCCTGTGACGTGCCCCCAATTTGTTACGGAAGTTAACTTGGCCTAGCGAACCATCATAACCACCAAAAATACCCAGACTCTCAAACAAGGTGTTTGGTCGATCTCGGTCATCTTGTCCAACTCTTTATTTACATATTCCTCCGCGGAACAATCAAGTGCCCAGAAATGACAATACAATGTACCTGTATCCATAACACTCGTGAATAAAATTATATCAGTTTTCGTATTTGCGTAATCAGACTGTCCTTCTAGACCTCATAAAATTGGCATCGAGTGTGTATAAATGTCACCTTCTTATACCGATACTCATCTTTTACCGCATTCCATCAATAACATTGAATGATCAGGAATACACATGAGAATCCCTTTCAGAGAGCTTTTAATGAGCTTTTAATGTGGTTTTAATGTTGTATCATTTGGCAGCATAAAAGGGAGAAATATCATTCCAGTCTGAGCTTGCTCATTGATAATCAAAAATTCACGTTTTTCTCAGAACTGGGAAATTATGGATGCAGTATGTATACCTTTTGAAACCGAACTCTTCAAATGCCTACGTGTGGGACATAAAATGCAAAGTGAATGGAAAAACCTCCTTTTGACATGGACGCTATTATGTACTTACATTTGCTTGGTTAATGATTATCTCTGCACCTACTCTAAAGAATATTATATTCTATGTAACTGTCTCTAATATTCAGTTGACTTCAGGGAGAGTGTAACAACATTATTGAGTCATTCTAGGACTAAGAAAGGAAAATATAGAATCTAGATACTTCTTTTATTTTCTTATTTTCATGACAGGATGTGCAGTTGGTCTTCAATTAATATTCCTCCTTTGAAAAAGTTCATTAAGCCAGACTACGAGTTATTTTCACTCAAAAAATCAAATGGATTCTGTACTATGCACCCTATAAAATATCGTCCCATCAAATTTCATTATAAAACCTTTCATCTTCCAGTCAAAATGCAGTTTGCAGAATAATCCATACTCAATATCTGCAGATATTCATTTTTTTATTTTTTTCTGCCAAACTGTATTTCTGTTTTTTGATTATTTCTTTTCTTCATTTGTTCTAGTATCTGGTACGATTTTGCGATGCAGTCAGAGATGTTCCATTTCCATATCGACGCACGTGCAACCCCGCCCTCTTGCAATCGTAGTTGACCCACTGCGGTCCAGGTTCAAAGCAATAGTTCAAAGTTCAAGCGGGATTCCCCATGACTCCAGCACTACCAAAAGGCAGTCCTGGTGTGCATTTACAAGTATACCATTTTGTACTTACGGTACAGGGACGCGACACAAATACAGGATACTGCCAATATGTTGTGTCACTTTTAATCTCACTGAATCTCCTCCATGATCCAAAGTCAAAGTAGGTATACACATAAATGTACGTAAGTGGGCCTATGAGCAATAAACTGGATTGAAAAGTAATAATCTGTTACTAGTTATGTCATTTATTTAAGGGTTGTCTTTATCATAATTGATAAATATATATATATATATATATATATATATATACTATCCATCTTGAAATTTTCCACGTGTTAAACTTCGAGTGTTATAAAGAAGAATGAGGCTCAAATACACCATCTGTAGTTCCAACACGAAGGTTTTTATTCACAATATGTGGATAAAATCTACTTGTTGGACCTACAGATGGCGTATTTCACATTCATTTATTTATGTATAATATATATATATATATATATATATATATATAGAGAGAGAGAGAGAGAGAGAGAGAGAGAGAGAGAGAGGAGAGAGAGAGGCGGTTCATAATAGGTGTTAAAGGCCTACTGTTTTCTCACACAGGCACCAAAGATGACGTTATACCACTTTCATCTGACGATTTTGTTTCGCTGTATTTCTTCAAGCCCGAGCATCTCCTGTGACTAGTGGTAATTGTTAACCTTGTAGACCAAAATACGCATTTCATAGAAGGCATTATCCGATCGACACTAACTTCATGGTACACTCTAAAAACAGATTGGTTAAAAAATCAACCAATCTCATTGGTTAACCCGATATTGGTTGTTTCAGCCATTACATTGGTTATAAACTAACCAATTCGTTGGTCAACCAGTAACCAATGTAATTGGTTAGGCTATATTGGTTGTTTCAGCCATTATATTGGTTATAAACTAACCAATTCGTTGGTCAATCAGTAACCAATGCAATCGGTTAGGCTAGCTATTCGGGTATAGGGCCTGTAACCAATCCATATTGGTTGCCGCGCTCACAGTCATGCAGTTATCTTATTTCTTTATCATTTTTTTTTTTTTTTTTTTTTTTTTTTTAGTTGTAAGCGACATTTCCTGTTGTTTTGCAGAGTTTGTTTTAAATAGTTTAACCATAAGACCGGTTTATGCATCTCACAGTAAAAAAAAAAAAAAAACAACAACAAACAACAACAACAACAAACCTCTCAGTAAGTTTTGCATAAAACTTTGTCTCGCGGGAAGTGAGGAAGTGGGTCACCTGACTGGACCCACGCGGTCGGCCATTCCTGAATAACCTATACGAGCGCGATATCAAAAGACGCTTCATACTTGACCTACTTCGATTTTCTTACAGAAAATTGTAAGAAAGTTGTGAAAATAAGACGCTACTATTCAAAAATGATTAAACATATCAATTTAATTGGAACTTAATTCATTCATACGAGAATTTAGTGCAGATTGATAATGAGACAATGCATTAGTTACATATTATTATGCATGATTGCATTGACAAAATACAATTATAGGCCGAAAATGAAATTAAATGAATAAAATGAACTTGTGTATGTGTGTGTGTACGTGTGTGCGCGCGCATTTGTGTACGGGAATAAAGGGCGTTTTTTTTTTTTCAGTTTGAACATAATTTCTGTTGGTTCTTATATCGATCATGCATCTCCATTACGAGACCATGTAAAAATAACAAAATGTGATTCCAGTTGGAGCTTGATTGTTTGATTATATCAATCGTGCATTTTCATTCAGAGAGTATATGTACAAAATAACTTAAACATCGAATATCAAAGGCTATATTTTTTTTTCAACTTTGATGTTTCCATACGACATAAATTTTGCTTGTCTAAATATGTGTGTTTGGGTCATAAAGACGTCTTTAAGACGCCATAAGGTCGTCAAAAGTCGACATACGTTTTGCTTCTATATCGATCATGAATATTCATGAGAGATGATCTGATATGCAAAAACTATTGGCAAAAAGTAAATACATTAATCCATAAGGTATTCATATTGACTTCGATCTTAAAATGTGTAGAAGAATTGTATACTTAATTGTGATATTCATTATTCAAATTTCAACTTGTGTTTCAGGAAATATTTTCATATTTCAGCTGGCCTGATAAGAATGGAATATAGTTCAGTAACCATGCCTTCAATCATTACAATTTTTCGTGGGTATATAAACCATGGGTTGCATTGTGATTGTAGTTAGGAATAGGACATAGACATAGATTCTAGTGGACTAAGGTGTGTAGTATATTATGTCATTTATATTCAATAGGCTAACATTACGTCATCGTTGGTTGTGCACTATAGTCTAGCTAAAGAGTACGATATGAAATTAGCCGTAAATATGACGTGTGGCACTCACCAGTCGTATTTTTTCATTCATGAAATGTGGTTAAATCACAACCAATATCACTGGTCCCTTCAACCAATGTGGATTGGTTGCATCATATATATAGCCCATAATAGATTAACCAATCTATGGTTAAACTAACCAATCCATGTTGGTTAAATGTGCAACCAATGTAGATTGGTTGATATTTGAACCAAACGAGATTGGTTACTGCTGGATTGGATGCACTATTCCTGTTGGTTACCATAATCTATTATTCTGTGCAGCCCTGTTGCATTTATCATGGGCCGAGCATGGTTTAACAAAGAAACATGGAATGTATATCAGTTTGCTTAACTCTTTATGTGCCATGGTGGAAACCCCCTTTGTGCCACCTTATTCTAAGACACAAAGGTAGTCATGCTTTGAGAAAGAATTCTCTTTTTCCAATTTGTATAAAATGTTAATTCTACAAATTTCTGTTAAGATGGGCATAATAGTAGATAAAGTTAAAAGAGGAATGCCAAGCTTTGTTTCGATATAAATTGTATGACGAATCTATTTTCAATGTTTCTTTTGAATGACCAGTTGCTACATTACTCTAAAGGCATGACTTTTGCACATAAAACCTTGACAGAAACCTAGAATGTACAAGCAAATTTAATTGGGAACACCGCTTGATAGTCAATTACCACATACAATGCAAGCCGTATAAGAGAGGAACAAAAGCACGAGAAACGCTTTAATTGTGCCGCGGGATTAGCAATGATTTGCGATTTATCGATCGGTTTTGGCGGCTTTATTTGTTGAGCAGAATATGCGAAGTTGGCACGCCGTCGACTGAGTCAGACGTGCGAACGTGGCACATAGAGAGTTTACCTACATCAAGTCATTCATTGTTTCAAACAAAATTAAGACATTCCCTCGTGTCCATACATGTACTACAATCGTTCTTATTGACTCTGTTGTTTAAAAGATAGGGCATCAACACTATTCAGTGATTTACAGTTTACTCACAAAGAAATCTGATTCAGTCTCCGCGCACAATTCTCAGGGAAAATTCCATAAATTTCACACTTTGGGTTGCATGGTAAACTTACCTTCTGCATCGAAGCCACAGAACCCAGAACAGCAATTACAGTGTTGTGCACAAAGGGTGCAGTATCCCCGGGGCTTAGTGTTTTACCAATAACCGGTACTGCCGGAACGCGGGAACCTTAGTAATTGTATTTCCTCTCCAGACAGACAGTCTGGGAATAGGACAATCTATATAAAACAGAGTGACCATACGATTTGATGGCAATATCCGTCAAGTCGGGTTTGTCTACCAAATAGTCACGAATTTTACTCGGGAAGCGACAATAGTCGACCGATGCAACGCGAGAAGACAGTTTGAAAGATTAACTCTGACTGTAGAGGGCGATATGCTCGAGAACCGAGAAAGCCAAATGTCTGGAATTGGTATAAAATCATGCATTTAATAATGATAATTTATTCACTTATTTTATTGAGCGGTCAAAATCATGCAAAAGCGTATTTTTTTTTTCTTCTTCTTCTTTTCAGGCTGAAAAGCTTTGTCACATATTTTCAACTCCATTTACTTACTGACTGCCTATTTACTGTTGTGACAAAGAAGTGATTATTTCTCCAAGAGACAGGGAACAGCCATGTCCTTCTCATGTCGCTCGTGAATAAAATTATATCAGTTTTCGTATTTGCGTAATCAGACTGTCCTTCTAGACCTCATAAAATTGGCATCGAGTGTGTATAAATGTCACCTTCTTATACCGATACTCATCTTTTACCGCATTCCATCAATAACATTGAATGATCAGGAATACACATGAGAATCCCTTTCAGAGAGCTTTTAATGAGCTTTTAATGTGGTTTTAATGTTGTATCATTTGGCAGCATAAAAGGGAGAAATATCATTCCAGTCTGAGCTTGCTCATTGATAATCAAAAATTCACGTTTTTCTCAGAACTGGGAAATTATGGATGCAGTATGTATACCTTTTGAAACCGAACTCTTCAAATGCCTACGTGTGGGACATAAAATGCAAAGTGAATGGAAAAACCTCCTTTTGACATGGACGCTATTATGTACTTACATTTGCTTGGTTAATGATTATCTCTGCACCTACTCTAAAGAATATTATATTCTATGTAACTGTCTCTAATATTCAGTTGACTTCAGGGAGAGTGTAACAACATTATTGAGTCATTCTAGGACTAAGAAAGGAAAATATAGAATCTAGATACTTCTTTTATTTTCTTATTTTCATGACAGGATGTGCAGTTGGTCTTCAATTAATATTCCTCCTTTGAAAAAGTTCATTAAGCCAGACTACGAGTTATTTTCACTCAAAAAATCAAATGGATTCTGTACTATGCACCCTATAAAATATCGTCCCATCAAATTTCATTATAAAACCTTTCATCTTCCAGTCAAAATGCAGTTTGCAGAATAATCCATACTCAATATCTGCAGATATTCATTTTTTTATTTTTTTCTGCCAAACTGTATTTCTGTTTTTTGATTATTTCTTTTCTTCATTTGTTCTAGTATCTGGTACGATTTTGCGATGCAGTCAGAGATGTTCCATTTCCATATCGACGCACGTGCAACCCCGCCCTCTTGCAATCGTAGTTGACCCACTGCGGTCCAGGTTCAAAGCAATAGTTCAAAGTTCAAGCGGGATTCCCCATGACTCCAGCACTACCAAAAGGCAGTCCTGGTGTGCATTTACAAGTATACCATTTTGTACTTACGGTACAGGGACGCGACACAAATACAGGATACTGCCAATATGTTGTGTCACTTTTAATCTCACTGAATCTCCTCCATGATCCAAAGTCAAAGTAGGTATACACATAAATGTACGTAAGTGGGCCTATGAGCAATAAACTGGATTGAAAAGTAATAATCTGTTACTAGTTATGTCATTTATTTAAGGGTTGTCTTTATCATAATTGATATATATATATATATATATATATATATATATACTATCCATCTTGAAATTTTCCACGTGTTAAACTTCGAGTGTTATAAAGAAGAATGAGGCTCAAATACACCATCTGTAGTTCCAACACGAAGGTTTTTATTCACAATATGTGGATAAAATCTACTTGTTGGACCTACAGATGGCGTATTTCACATTCATTTATTTATGTATAATATATATATATATATATATATATATATATATATAGAGAGAGAGAGAGAGAGAGAGAGAGAGAGAGAGAGAGGAGAGAGAGAGAGGCGGTTCATAATAGGTGTTAAAGGCCTACTGTTTTCTCACACAGGCACCAAAGATGACGTTATACCACTTTCATCTGACGATTTTGTTTCGCTGTATTTCTTCAAGCCCGAGCATCTCCTGTGACTAGTGGTAATTGTTAACCTTGTAGACCAAAATACGCATTTCATAGAAGGCATTATCCGATCGACACTAACTTCATGGTACACTCTAAAAACAGATTGGTTAAAAAATCAACCAATCTCATTGGTTAACCCGATATTGGTTGTTTCAGCCATTACATTGGTTATAAACTAACCAATTCGTTGGTCAACCAGTAACCAATGTAATTGGTTAGGCTATATTGGTTGTTTCAGCCATTATATTGGTTATAAACTAACCAATTCGTTGGTCAATCAGTAACCAATGTAATCGGTTAGGCTAGCTATTCGGGTATAGGGCCTGTAACCAATCCATATTGGTTGCCGCGCTCACAGTCATGCAGTTATCTTATTTCTTTATCATTTTTTTTTTCTTTTTTTTTTAGTTGTAAGCGACATTTCCTGTTGTTTTGCAGAGTTTGTTTTAAATAGTTTAACCATAAGACCGGTTTATGCATCTCACAGTAAAAAAAAAAAAAAAACAACAACAAACAACAACAACAACAACCCTCTCAGTAAGTTTTGCATAAAACTTTGTCTCGCGGGAAGTGAGGAAGTGGGTCACCTGACTGGACCCACGCGGTCGGCCATTCCTGAATAACCTATACGAGCGCGATATCAAAAGACGCTTCATACTTGACCTACTTCGATTTTCTTACAGAAAATTGTAAGAAAGTTGTGAAAATAAGACGCTACTATTCAAAAATGATTAAACATATCAATTTAATTGGAACTTAATTCATTCATACGAGAATTTAGTGCAGATTGATAATGAGACAATGCATTAGTTACATATTATTATGCATGATTGCATTGACAAAATACAATTATAGGCCGAAAATGAAATTAAATGAATAAAATGAACTTGTGTATGTGTGTGTGTACGTGTGTGCGCGCGCATTTGTGTACGGGAATAAAGGGCGTTTTTTTTTTTTTTTTTTCAGTTTGAACATAATTTCTGTTGGTTCTTATATCGATCATGCATCTCCATTACGAGACCATGTAAAAATAACAAAATGTGATTCCAGTTGGAGCTTGATTGTTTGATTATATCAATCGTGCATTTTCATTCAGAGAGTATATGAAGAGCTTGCTTCCAAAAGGCGCTAAATCCAATTTTTATCGAACTCCATCTTTCGCATGATTCGAACAGATCTTTGTCATGTGCACATAAGGCACTAAAAATTTAATCAAAATTGTTTGAGGAAATATGAAAAAATCAAGCATGAAATTCACGCTTTCAACCAAAAGGCGCTAAATCCATTTTTGCTTTCAACCAAAAGGCGCTATATCCAATTTCTCTATTCCGGTCTCTGATTGGTCAGAGCACACCAGCTAGGGGTGCTCTGACCAATGAGAACATGCAACACGTACTATTACATGCAGCGATACTGCACTACATAGTTCAATGGCAATTCTTCACGGTCATGGATCACTACCACTGTTGTCTGTAGAGCTGTACAGAACCATGGTTATCAATCGAAAGTACATGACAGTTTCATAATGGATGAAAGACCCAAGACTGCTGGTGATCTAAAAAGTGGTACGAAAAGTGGAAAAATGAAGCAGTGTAGAAGAAATGCAAGGCTAAGCAGTGGAAATACAGCTGTGAAAGGTGAGTTTACTTATCTGTACGACGCCCAGATTAAGTCAGTCCCATATGTGCTTCTTGGTGTTGGGACCGAGATGGGCATCATACTCTACTTTGAACATGTTGAGTTGATTTATGAGCAACGTAGAATGTCAAATTTGGATTTTATTACAAATTTTATAATTAATCATTCAATGGGATTAATAATCTGCTGGGGAAAATCGTGAAATGGGCCCCACCATGCACCGGCACCACAAACAGGGCTCGTCGTGCATCAATGTAAATTATGTATTTTACGTGTTAGCTACCAGCTAAATGTTTACCTGTACAAGGCTGTAGTGTAGAGCTCTAACGTTAGAGCTCTATTAAATGTTAGTACTACAGTATATAATATGTTTTAGTAAATTAAACCTTTTGATCTACGGGTTCTGCTCGACGATGCAATACCAAGCAAGGTAAATTTACTACTAGGCCTATACTAGTAGTAGCTACTACCAGATATTATAGGGTGGACTTACAGCAACAGGGCTGCGTGTGTATAAACAGGGTAAATTTACCGGTACTTTTCGGCGATGCAATACCAAGCAAGGTAAATTACCAGTAGGCCTACTACTAACATATAGGGTGGACTTACAGCAACAGGGCTGTGTGTGTATAAACAGGGTACTTTTCGGCGATGCAATGCCAAGCAAGGTAAATTACCGCTAACGTTACTAACATAGGGTGGACTTACAGCAACAGGGCTGCGTGTGTATAAACAGGCGAGCCGCTGTGAACCAATACTGACATGCAGTGGTGGGGCCTATTTAACAAGTATGCCGTTAGTTTAGCGTAGGGTTGTATACCTATGGTAAGAATAATCAAGGGTCATGAGGAAGTCTTTCCAAGGATAGAATGAAGGGCAAAATCGTGAAATCGGCCCCACAGCAGTGTGCTTGCACTCGTGCATTTAGCAATTAAACAAGGTTAGGTTAGGGTTAGGGTTTAAGGTTAGGTTAGGGTTGTACTTATATAGTTGAATTGGCTGTTGAATTAGTCAAGGGACATTAAGGAGTCTTTCCAAGAATAAAACATGAAGACCAAAGAAAAGAAAAAAACGGGAGAAAGGGAGGACTATGCTGTGGAAATCCGCCCCGCCTCTGTATCAATTGCTCGTAAACACCGTTTGGTGGGGCCGCATTCACAAGTATTATACTGTGGAAGAAAGCCCCAACGCCGTGCTCATGTACCGATGAACGCCACACGGTGGGGCTGAATTCACGAGTATAAACAGGCAAGCCGCTGTAGTATTAGTACCGACACGCAGTAGTGGGGCCTACTTCACGAGTACCTGGTATGCCAAATGAAGTGTATTGCTACATTGTATGCAGTGGAAACTGGTCCTGTTGCTGTATCAATCATGCATATTAAAGTGTCGTTTGGTGGGGCCACATACCTCAGTATTAGCCCTGTATTGTGCAAGAAAGCACCATATTGAACAACACATGGTGGGGATGTAACAGGTAAGCTGCCGTATTATTTAGTACTGATGATAGAGAGACAGTGGTGGGGTCCATTTCACAAGTATGTCACTAATTATCTGTTGAAGGAACTGTAATCAATAAATGAAGTTACCTTGACTCATTTTCTCACTTAAGTTTTCTGTAGATCTACACCTGTACAGCGTGTAACTATTCAAGTCAGTCTATACAGTACTGCTTATGCTGTGTTGCAATGGTAATGACCTTGTTACCTACTTTTCTAACTGTTCGAGTTGGTCTATGTAGCACGGGTGCATTGCCCTGGTAATGATAGAATTAGATAGAGCCTGTCTAATATTCACTGATGGATCTTATAATCCTGATATGATTGCATTAGTGGTTTTTTTATGGTTGTATTAAACATTAAAAAATTATGTTAAAAAATCTGTAAATCAAACTAGTCCCTTTCTTTTTGGTCTTTTAGTAGAGTATGTGTTGCTCCAAATCACTATGGCTGTCTAGAAGCTATTGAGAAATGTATCAAAATTGGAAGTTTGAGGTTGTGTTTGCTACTCGTGGACAGATATTCTAAGCCATCAGTATTAATTACTTTTGATTGAATTCTCTTATTCTTCTCCCAATTCAGGTTAATGGCAAATCATCCTTGGAAGTCATACAACCTACAGCATATCTGCAAGCAGCAAGTGTCACTGAGCTGGCAAGACACCCAACGACCTGCCCAACTCCTCGTCACGCCCAATACATCTGTCCCTCCCCAGGAGCAAACTTCCCAAGGAGGGAGTGGGTGTCATTAAATCGGATTCGAACCCGAGTTGGGCGTTTCAACGCAGCCATGCATCGGTGGGGGCTACGCCCGTCAGCAGCCTGCCAGTGTGGTGCACCAGAACAGACTGCTCAACACATCTTGAGTGAGTGCCCTTATCTCCGCCCTCCTGACAACATGGACCTGACACACCCTACTCCTGAGACTGTAACTTGGCTACAACAACTGAGGGACGTTATTTAGCTGCCGCTGCCTCATACGCAAGAAGAAGAAATAGCGCACATCGATGACATTTACCATGCCTTATACCAGGAGGGTGACAGGATGCATTCATAGCAGTACATGAAAGGCCAAGATTTCTTAAGTGAATCAGAGGATTGCGAGAAATCACAGAGCTTATTGTTCATTTCTGAGCTCATGCGTACTGAAACAGACAACGGAACCATCACAGTGGTCTTAATCTCATTGAATGCTGAATCAAGCTTTCTTGAGTACGCCGGTAGGTGCAACGTACTTCGAGTGGCTGTGTGTTTTTGACATCATTGAACGTAAGCTGAGAGGAGGAGAAAACAGCCCTGGAAAACAACATCAAGGTGATATTGCGTGCATTGAGGCGGTGGACAGGAATTGGGTGAGGGGCTGACCTAGTGGCCCGTGCTTTGAATGACTTCCTTGATATTGAATACAGTGGACATCTCAGGCAATTAGGATAAAGCAACAGTGGCCACCAATGATGAAGGGAACTCTGACTCGAGCTTATGGCAAGACATTATGATTCCTAGGGCAGGCACTTTAACTAGTTGAAATATTCTGCCATGGACTTGATGGTATGCATTTCATGCGGTAAACCTCCTGTTTTGGCTGTAAATGACTCAATTTTTACTTTTTAGAAATGAACATGGTAAGAAGACAAAAAAAAAAGACAATGTGATTCACAGTACAGATGCCTAGATGTAGGCCTTATTGCTGTTGACTTACGTATAAACAAAGAGTTTTGTCCACAGATGTGCTTTCATGTGCATCTGTTGCCTTCTTAAGAAGTACTACAGTTTTAGCAAATTGACATTTTTCTTTTAACAGATGGTTGGTTAGTCCAAATCAAAAAGCCTCCAGCAAAGCCTTGCGATGCTTTCTTAGTATTAATAGGTAAAGCATACAATGTGAGGGCTTATCATAGTGATTTGTTTTCATGTCTGTTGCAGTCAGATTTCTGCATGACAACCTGTATTTCATTTTCACCTGAAGTAAATACAATCAGACAACATGATTTCACAATCTCTGCAAGTCCTCACTTTCCTTGAGTCACTGTACCTTCTGTATAGACTTCATGATATTCAGTGCAAAGTGTCATTAGGAGATCAAAGTATTTTATTTGTTGTTGTTGCTGCTGCAGTTGTATTTTGCATGTGTGGAATGTATAATGAATAGGTGTACAGTATGCTGCTATTATGAGTAAAATTAAAAGCAGCATGCTGGGAAAGATTTCACATTTTGATGTGTGTGTGTTTTGGTGCATTTGCGTGTGTATGTGTATGTCGGTGTGTGTTTGGGTGGGTGTGTGTGTGTGTGGGTGTGTGTGTGTGTGGGTATGTGTGGCTACTGTGATGTAAATTTATGCAGTTCTCTAGTATTTACCTGGATTGCACATTAATGACATTCCCTAATACCAATGTTATTGAACAACTCAAAAGTATTTCTTCCAAAAGGCGCTAAATCCATGATTTCTTCCAAAAGGCGCTAAATCCGAAAAAATCTGAAATATAAAAATTCATAAAAAATAAATGGTGTGTGCAGGATTTTTTTAATGTGCATTTTTATTACCTACTGTGATGGCTCTTCCACTAAGAGCATAGAGCTAATGAATAAACAAGCTGTGATATGTGTAATTAAAAAACATCAATTTACTCGAAAGTAGCCGGAATGGATTTAGCGCCTTTTGGTTGCAAGCTCTTCATATGTACAAAATAACTTAAACATCGAATATCAAAGGCTATATTTTTTTTTCAACTTTGATGTTTCCATACGACATAAATTTTGCTTGTCTAAATATGTGTGTTTGGGTCATAAAGACGTCTTTAAGACGCCATAAGGTCGTCAAAAGTCGACATACGTTTTGCTTCTATATCGATCATGAATATTCATGAGAGATGATCTGATATGCAAAAACTATTGGCAAAAAGTAAATACATTAATCTATAAGGTATTCATATTGACTTCGATCTTAAAATGTGTAGAAGAATTGTATACTTAATTGTGATATTCATTATTCAAATTTCAACTTGTGTTTCAGGAAATATTTTCATATTTCAGCTGGCCTGATAAGAATGGAATATAGTTCAGTAACCATGCCTTCAATCATTACAATTTTTCGTGGGTATATAAACCATGGGTTGCATTGTGATTGTAGTTAGGAATAGGACATAGACATAGATTCTAGTGGACTAAGGTGTGTAGTATATTATGTCATTTATATTCAATAGGCTAACATTACGTCATCGTTGGTTGTGCACTATAGTCTAGCTAAAGAATACGATATGAAATTAGCCGTAAATATGACGTGTGGCACTCACCAGTCGTATTTTTTCATTCATGAAATGTGGTTAAATCACAACCAATATCACTGGTCCCTTCAACCAATGTGGATTGGTTGCATCATATATATAGCCCATAATAGATTAACCAATCTATGGTTAAACTAACCAATCCATGTTGGTTAAATGTGCAACCAATGTAGATTGGTTGATATTTGAACCAAACGAGATTGGTTACTGCTGGATTGGATGCACTATTCCTGTTGGTTACCATAATCTATTATTCTGTGCAGCCCTGTTGCATTTATCATGGGCCGAGCATGGTTTAACAAAGAAACATGGAATGTATATCAGTTTGCTTAACTCTTTATGTGCCATGGTGGAAACCCCCTTTGTGCCACCTTATTCTAAGACACAAAGGTAGTCATGCTTTGAGAAAGAATTCTCTTTTTCCAATTTGTATAAAATGTTAATTCTACAAATTTCTGTTAAGATGGGCATAATAGTAGATAAAGTTAAAAGAGGAATGCCAAGCTTTGTTTCGATATAAATTGTATGACGAATCTATTTTCAATGTTTCTTTTGAATGACCAGTTGCTACATTACTCTAAAGGCATGACTTTTGCACATAAAACCTTGACAGAAACCTAGAATGTACAAGCAAATTTAATTGGGAACACCGCTTGATAGTCAATTACCACATACAATGCAAGCCGTATAAGAGAGGAACAAAAGCACGAGAAACGCTTTAATTGTGCCGCGGGATTAGCAATGATTTGCGATTTATCGATCGGTTTTGGCGGCTTTATTTGTTGAGCAGAATATGCGAAGTTGGCACGCCGTCGACTGAGTCAGACGTGCGAACGTGGCACATAGAGAGTTTACCTACATCAAGTCATTCATTGTTTCAAACAAAATTAAGACATTCCCTCGTGTCCATACATGTACTACAATCGTTCTTATTGACTCTGTTGTTTAAAAGATAGGGCATCAACACTATTCAGTGATTTACAGTTTACTCACAAAGAAATCTGATTCAGTCTCCGCGCACAATTCTCAGGGAAAATTCCATAAATTTCACACTTTGGGTTGCATGGTAAACTTACCTTCTGCATCGAAGCCACAGAACCCAGAACAGCAATTACAGTGTTGTGCACAAAGGGTGCAGTATCCCCGGGGCTTAGTGTTTTACCAATAACCGGTACTGCCGGAACGCGGGAACCTTAGTAATTGTATTTCCTCTCCAGACAGACAGTCTGGGAATAGGACAATCTATATAAAACAGAGTGACCATACGATTTGATGGCAATATCCGTCAAGTCGGGTTTGTCTACCAAATAGTCACGAATTTTACTCGGGAAGCGACAATAGTCGACCGATGCAACGCGAGGAGACAGTTTGAAAGATTAACTCTGACTGTAGAGGGCGATATGCTCGAGAACCGAGAAAGCCAAATGTCTGGAATTGGTATAAAATCATGCATTTAATAATGATAATTTATTCACTTATTTTATTGAGCGGTCAAAATCATGCAAAAGCGTATTTTTTTTTTCTTCTTCTTTTCAGGCTGAAAAGCTTTGTCACATATTTTCAACTCCATTTACTTACTGACTGCCTATTTACTGTTGTGACAAAGAAGTGATTATTTCTCCAAGAGACAGGGAACAGCCATGTCCTTCTCATGTCGCTCGTGAATAAAATTATATCAGTTTTCGTATTTGCGTAATCAGACTGTCCTTCTAGACCTCATAAAATTGGCATCGAGTGTGTATAAATGTCACCTTCTTATACCGATACTCATCTTTTACCGCATTCCATCAATAACATTGAATGATCAGGAATACACATGAGAATCCCTTTCAGAGAGCTTTTAATGAGCTTTTAATGTGGTTTTAATGTTGTATCATTTGGCAGCATAAAAGGGAGAAATATCATTCCAGTCTGAGCTTGCTCATTGATAATCAAAAATTCACGTTTTTCTCAGAACTGGGAAATTATGGATGTAGTATGTATACCTTTTGAAACCGAACTCTTCAAATGCCTACGTGTGGGACATAAAATGCAAAGTGAATGGAAAAACCTCCTTTTGACATGGACGCTATTATGTACTTACATTTGCTTGGTTAATGATTATCTCTGCACCTACTCTAAAGAATATTATATTCTATGTAACTGTCTCTAATATTCAGTTGACTTCAGGGAGAGTGTAACAACATTATTGAGTCATTCTAGGACTAAGAAAGGAAAATATAGAATCTAGATACTTCTTTTATTTTCTTATTTTCATGACAGGATGTGCAGTTGGTCTTCAATTAATATTCCTCCTTTGAAAAAGTTCATTAAGCCAGACTACGAGTTATTTTCACTCAAAAAATCAAATGGATTCTGTACTATGCACCCTATAAAATATCGTCCCATCAAATTTCATTATAAAACCTTTCATCTTCCAGTCAAAATGCAGTTTGCAGAATAATCCATACTCAATATCTGCAGATATTCATTTTTTTATTTTTTTCTGCCAAACTGTATTTCTGTTTTTTGATTATTTCTTTTCTTCATTTGTTCTAGTATCTGGTACGATTTTGCGATGCAGTCAGAGATGTTCCATTTCCATATCGACGCACGTGCAACCCCGCCCTCTTGCAATCGTAGTTGACCCACTGCGGTCCAGGTTCAAAGCAATAGTTCAAAGTTCAAGCGGGATTCCCCATGACTCCAGCACTACCAAAAGGCAGTCCTGGTGTGCATTTACAAGTATACCATTTTGTACTTACGGTACAGGGACGCGACACAAATACAGGATACTGCCAATATGTTGTGTCACTTTTAATCTCACTGAATCTCCTCCATGATCCAAAGTCAAAGTAGGTATACACATAAATGTACGTAAGTGGGCCTATGAGCAATAAACTGGATTGAAAAGTAATAATCTGTTACTAGTTATGTCATTTATTTAAGGGTTGTCTTTATCATAATTGATATATATATATATATATATATATATATATATATATATATATACTATCCATCTTGAAATTTTCCACGTGTTAAACTTCGAGTGTTATAAAGAAGAATGAGGCTCAAATACACCATCTGTAGTTCCAACACGAAGGTTTTTATTCACAATATGTGGATAAAATCTACTTGTTGGACCTACAGATGGCGTATTTCACATTCATTTATTTATGTATAATATATATATATATATATATATATATATATATATATATAGAGAGAGAGAGAGAGAGAGAGAGAGAGAGAGAGAGAGGAGAGAGAGAGGCGGTTCATAATAGGTGTTAAAGGCCTACTGTTTTCTCACACAGGCACCAAAGATGACGTTATACCACTTTCATCTGACGATTTTGTTTCGCTGTATTTCTTCAAGCCCGAGCATCTCCTGTGACTAGTGGTAATTGTTAACCTTGTAGACCAAAATACGCATTTCATAGAAGGCATTATCCGATCGACACTAACTTCATGGTACACTCTAAAAACAGATTGGTTAAAAAATCAACCAATCTCATTGGTTAACCCGATATTGGTTGTTTCAGCCATTACATTGGTTATAAACTAACCAATTCGTTGGTCAACCAGTAACCAATGTAATTGGTTAGGCTATATTGGTTGTTTCAGCCATTATATTGGTTATAAACTAACCAATTCGTTGGTCAATCAGTAACCAATGTAATCGGTTAGGCTAGCTATTCGGGTATAGGGCCTGTAACCAATCCATATTGGTTGCCGCGCTCACAGTCATGCAGTTATCTTATTTCTTTATCATTTTTTTTTTTTTTTTTTTTTAGTTGTAAGCGACATTTCCTGTTGTTTTGCAGAGTTTGTTTTAAATAGTTTAACCATAAGACCGGTTTATGCATCTCACAGTAAAAAAAAAAACAAAAACAACAACAAACAACAACAACAACAACCCTCTCAGTAAGTTTTGCATAAAACTTTGTCTCGCGGGAAGTGAGGAAGTGGGTCACCTGACTGGACCCACGCGGTCGGCCATTCCTGAATAACCTATACGAGCGCGATATCAAAAGACGCTTCATACTTGACCTACTTCGATTTTCTTACAGAAAATTGTAAGAAAGTTGTGAAAATAAGACGCTACTATTCAAAAATGATTAAACATATCAATTTAATTGGAACTTAATTCATTCATACGAGAATTTAGTGCAGATTGATAATGAGACAATGCATTAGTTACATATTATTATGCATGATTGCATTGACAAAATACAATTATAGGCCGAAAATGAAATTAAATGAATAAAATGAACTTGTGTATGTGTGTGTGTACGTGTGTGCGCGCGCATTTGTGTACGGGAATAAAGGGCGTTTTTTTTTTTCAGTTTGAACATAATTTCTGTTGGTTCTTATATCGATCATGCATCTCCATTACGAGACCATGTAAAAATAACAAAATGTGATTCCAGTTGGAGCTTGATTGTTTGATTATATCAATCGTGCATTTTCATTCAGAGAGTATATGTACAAAATAACTTAAACATCGAATATCAAAGCCTATATTTTTTTTTCAACTTTGATGTTTCCATACGACATAAATTTTGCTTGTTTAAATATGTGTGTTTGGGTCATAAGGACGTCTTTAAGACGCCATAAAGTCGTCAAAAGTCGACATACGTTTTGCTTCTATATCGATCATGAATATTCATGAGAGATGATCTGATATGCAAAAACTATTGGCAAAAAGTAAATACATTAATCTATAAGGTATTCATATTGACTTCGATCTTAAAATGTGTAGAAGAATTGTATACTTAATTGTGATATTCATTATTCAAATTTCAACTTGTGTTTCAGGAAATATTTTCATATTTCAGCTGGCCTGATAAGAATGGAATATAGTTCAGTAACCATGCCTTCAATCATTACAATTTTTCGTGGGTATATAAACCATGGGTTGCATTGTGATTGTGGTTAGGAATAGGACATAGACATAGATTCTAGTGTACTAGGGTGTGTAGTATAGGTCAGTTATATTCAATAGGCTAACTTTACGTCATCGTTGGTTGTGCACTATAGTCTAGCTAAAGAGTACGATATGGAATTAGCCGTAAATATGACGTGTGGCACTCACCAGTCGTATTTTTTTATTCATGAAATGTGGTTAAATCCCAACCAATATCACTGGTCCCTTCAACCAATGTGGATAGGTTGCATCATATATATAGCCCATACTAGATTAACCAATCTATGGTTAAACTAACCAATCCATGTTGGTTAAATGTGCAACCAATGTAGATTGGTTGATATTTGAACCAAACGAGATTGGTTACTGCTGGATTGGATGCACTATTCCTGTTGGTTACCATAATCTATTATTCTGTGCAGCCCTGTTGCATTTATCATGGGCCGAGCATGGTTTAACAAAGAAACATGGAATGTATATCAGTTTGCTTAACTCTTTATGTGCCATGGTGGAAACCCCATTTGTGCCACCTTATTCTAAGACACAAAGGTATTCATGCTTTGAGGAAGAATTCTGTTTTTCCAATTTGTATAAAATGTTAATTCTACAAATTTCTGTTAAGATGGGCATAATAGTAGATAAAGTTAAAAGAGGAATGCCAAGCTTTGTTTCGATATAAATTGTATGACGAATCTATTTTCAATGTTTCTTTTGAATGACCAGTTGCTACATTACTCTAAAGGCATGACTTTTGCACATAAAACCTTGACAGAAACCTAGAATGTACAGGCAAATCTAGTTGGGAACACCGCTTGATAGTCAATCTCAAGCCGTATAAGAGAGGAACAAAAGCACGAGAAACGCTTTCATTATGCCGCGGGATTAGCAATGATTAGCGATTTATCGATCGGTTTTGGCGGCTTTGTTTGTTGAGCAGAATATGCGAAGTTGGCACGCCGTCGACTGAGTCAGACGTGCGAACGTGGCACATAGAGAGTTAACCTACATCAAGTCATTCATTGTTTCAAACAAAATTACGAAATTCCCTCGTGTCCATACATGTACTACAATCGTTCTTATTGACTCTGTTGTTTAAAAGATAGGGCATCAACACTATTCAGTGATTTACAGTTTTTAAGTCCGACAGGTAAATGTTATCATCATCGTCATAATAATAAGTATCATCTTCGTCACTGCTGTCTGCGGTGCTTGTGTTTCCGTCACCGCTACTGCTTTCAGAATTCTCTCCCCCATACACAGCAGTAACTGTGCCTTTCCACAGTTTCCTGTGCCATTGCATTGACACACGAACTCCAAGTGGGAAGTCGTGGGAAGCATGCCCTTCCTGAATTTCAGCTGATCAACAGCTACGGTATTTCTTGTACCATCTTTGTCCCAAAGGACTTCAACATCTGTTGGTTTCCCTGAGGACAAAGACCTGTAACAAACAAAAACAAAAACATTCACTACAAGTTTATTAAAACAATATTTTATATTTTAGCAGAAATGCTTTACCTCAAGCCTATCTAGTGGTCTATTTTTACATTGATCATAAAAATGCAAAAGCACAATTCAACTCATTTTATAAATGGATAGAGGGCGAAGATTCCCTGTGCTTATGGTACTGCAAAACTACTCTCTAGAATGTGTGGGCACTATAGCCTAGCTAGGCTAGATCTGACAATTGGAACATTGCATTTAGACCTCGTAACTTATATTTTAATTGTAGTGGAACATCAGCGAATTACTATTAGATATCACAGGAGGGGCTTACTCGAGTACTGCCATCTGGCCTGTTAACACACTAAAACCTTCATTGCAGTGATTTTAATATTACGGAGACCTGGCACTCACAGTCACAGTGACAATGCATGCGATAACTAGAAATGTCGCTCTGGCGACTGGTATGCCTCCGCCACAATGCATGATTTTTCCAATAGGTCTAGATACATGCAGTACATGTGGACAATCTGTGATTACATTTTCACAAAATTGGCAAAATATTGAAATGACAAGTTTGTCACAAATGTGTTGAATGCTCACCTTCCTTGACCTAGGTTTAATTGGATGAATAGGAGAGCATGTATCTAGGTATTTAAGGACTTGAACTTGACTTTGACCCATTCATACATTTAGGCATTGAGTAATTTTCAAGGTACAGGTGTGGAGAAAAAGTGCAATTTCTGAATTGAATAGTAAATTGTTACCATTTTCATCTGGCCCTTGACCCTAAAATTCATAAGATAATCACTTTCAGGTAGGACATACATAATATGTACTAAGTTTCAAGATAACTTGAGCCACTTCCGAGATATGGAGGAAAAAGTTAGTTCAGCACTTTCACTTGATCTTTGACCTTTGACCTTTGAGGCAAAAAAAAAGAAGAAGAAAAAACTTCCAGAGAATTTCTATTAGGTTACACATGCATACACCAAGTGTTAAAAAAATAACCCTGCTGGCATTGCATAAATATGAAGGAAATAGTAAAATTTTGAAGTGTTGCACTTGACCTTTGACCCCTGACCTTTGACCCCATGAACTCTACATTCTTTAGATAATCACTTCCAGTCAGTACATGTATATGATATATTCCATAAAGATACCTTGAACAATACATGCAAGCCTGTTTCACAGCCACACTTGGATGACCTTCCAGGGATGAATAGAAGCCCTGCTATTCATGCTACATAGAACCCAGATTCTTGGACTTGGATCACAATGGCCTCTAAGAGGATTGAGTCTATTGTCCTCTTCTGCCTTCTTTTGTGTACACTGGCCTGTGAATGCAATGGAAATCCCTGGGCAGTACCTGTGTTAGCTAACTTGTACACCACCTACAAGGGCTATGTTGGGCAAGCAGAGTATTCATATACTATCAAGTACTCCGGACCACCAGTACCATATTACTCGAACTCTTCAGCGAATTTTCGCCCATCTCTTGTGACCTGTGGTGACGTAAGCCCCAACCCGGGACTTTCACGTGCATCTCACATACATCAGCATGACCAGCAGGCTGTACCGCAGTGGCAAGATAAAAGTAATGTATGTTATCATGGGCCCAGACTCTCCCTCGCGGGTCAAGCTGCAGTTTGTCTTCATACTCAGAAGCTCGACCGTGAGGTATGGAATCGAATCCACCAACTGGGCATTGCTCGCCGACGGAAAACCCACCGTGGCTCAAAGGGTAGAAGAAGGAGCAGACCAGATGAGAGAATCAGTGGTATACCGAAAACTGGGGTATGTCGTGCAGAAGCTCACAAATCCTATCACATCGCCACTCGTGTCTCCTACCGCCCTGAATCAAGTATGCTACCGGTTCAACGGAGTGTAAGCCACCACAATCTCGTTCAAATCATCAGAGAGGTCAAGCCATTCCATGTGAGTTATAATTTCCCACGCTTTTTTATGAGCAATACGAGATCCCTTGTTAACAAGTTTGATGAACTAGAGCTGTTACTCCGAGATAAAGACATTGATGTGTGCGCCGTGACTGAATCTTGGCTGACCTTAGATACTGTTGACTACTTCTCAGTCCATGGATACTTACATTTCTCAAAATGTCGGACTAGTCGAAGAGGAGGAGGGGTGTCCTTTTTCATAAGACACGAGCTTAATCCTTCTCCTGTTACGGACATCGCTGTGCCCACCGACCTTGAAATCGCCTGGGTGCATATTCGCCCCCGGCGCCTCCCTCGCAAAATCTCAAGCATATACATCGCAGCTCTATACTCACCCCCAAATAGTGGTACTGAAGAACAGATGATCGATCATGTCGTTCAGTCAATCGATGACCTGCGATTGAGACATCCATCTAGTGGGCTGGTTGTGCTGGGTGACTTTAATCGGCTAGATACAGATGTCATTTGTGCCAATTGCTCTCTTCGACAGGTAGTGGACAAACCCACAAGATCTGGCTCAATCCTGGATAAGATTTTAACAAACCTCGGGGACTTCTACAAACAAGTTGCCATACTTTCCCCCCTCGGCAAAAGTGACCACAACGTGGTAACCTGGTTTCCCAAGGAAGTATTTCCCCGAGAGCCCAATGTGTTGACTTGGCGTGTCTTGAGACCTATCCGTGACTCTGACGCAAGATGTTTTGGTAGGTGGATCTCAAATCAGTCCTGGTCTAGTGTTCATGATGCCCCAGATACCCAGACTAAATGTGATGAGTTCTACTCCATCCTTCACCAAGCCCTGAACACATTCTTCCCCCAGAAGGAGGTACGAGCCCACAACAGAGACAAACCATGGATCACCCCTGAAGTGAAATCGCTGATAAGTAAACGACAACATCTCTTTGTGAACGGCCCCATAAGTGCTTGGAAATCCTGTCGCAATAAAATCTGCAGGAGCATTCACCGAGCGAAGAAAGAATTCTATCATGATCGTGTTGCCAAATTGAAGAATGATGATCCTGCGTCATGGTACAAAAACATTAAGCTCATGACGTCACGTAGCCAGTTAAACGAGATAATCCATGTTCCGGATGTTGATCAGTCGAAAGCAGACGTTGTCGCTGAAACCATCAATTCCCATTTCATAAGCGTCTCAAGTGGTATCGCACCCCTTGACATGTCCAAACTCCTACCGTTGACGTCTGATACCCCACCACTTCCAAGACTTGAACAATGGGAAGTGATGCGAGAGTTGCAAAAAGTGAGTCCAGGGAAGTCTTGTGGACCTGATGGAATCCCGGCGAGAGTGATAAAGATGTTTTCACTTGAATTAAGCTCCCCGTTATGTCACGTTCTGAACAGTTCCTATACTGAACGTGTTGTGCCACATCAGTGGAAGCAAGCAATAGTAGTTCCTGTCCCGAAAGAAAAACCAGCCAGAATCGATAAGCTTAGACCAATAGCACTTACAGATCATTTTGCAAAACTTGCTGAGTTGTTTATCACTAAGTGGTTGGTGTCTGCCATTGATCCCTCCCTTGACAGTAGACAATTTGGTAGTAGAGCTGGTATGTCATGTACGTACTGCTTAGTGGATATTGTCAAGTTTTTATCCAAAAACGCCGACAAGCTAGGTACTACGTCCGTGGTAGTTACAACAGATTTCTCCAAAGCTTTTGATAGAGTAGACCACTCAATAATCATGTCAAAGTTGGTTGAATTACAAGTCCATCCTTCTCTCATATCTTGGATTGCCAATTTCCTCACTGACCGATCCCAGCGTGTTCGCTACCGTGGTTGTCTGTCCTCAAGTAGATCTCTCTGTGCGGGAGTACCACAAGGAACACGTTTGGGCCCAGTGTTATTCCTGATTCTCATCAACGACGCCTTGATGCCATCCAGTATTGAACATTGGAAATATGTAGACGACATGACGATAGCGGAAGCAACACAACGAGGATCGGTCAATGAAATGCAAGGTACCCTTCAGAAATTAGACAGATGGTGCACTACAAATAACATGCAACTGAATGCTTCTAAATGTCATGTAATGAGGGTTGATTTTGGTAAAACCCAGTTGCCTTCTACACAATGTAGTCTAAATGGCCAGACTTTGGCTGAAGTGGATGTAGTAAAAATCCTAGGTGTACTTGTGCAGTCTAACCTCAAGTGGGACAGCTACGTGAGTGCTATGCTGTCAAAGGTTAGTAAGAGATTGTTCATGTTAAGATCATTGAAATCTTTTAAACTTCCAATGAAAGATTTGTTAAAAGTGTACACAGGTTACATCAGACCTCTGGTTGAATACGCTGTCCCGGTGTGGCATCCGGGTCTTACACAACAGCTGTCACTCCAAATTGAAAGGGTGCAAAAACGAGCCCTACGAATGATCTTAGGCGAATCCTATGGCACTTATCTCAATGCTCTCGAAATAACACAACTTCAGTCTCTTGAGGCTCGCAGGCATGATGTATGCTGTAAATTTGCCAAGTCACTGCTAAAGTCACAACAATTCAGGCACTGGTTACCAGCACCTCGACAGACCAGGTACTCTTCATCTTTAAGAAGGTCAGCACAATATCCCACTGTGAGGTGTAGAACAGAAAGGTACAAGAGAAGCCCAATTCCATATCTTATTGGGTTATTGAATACTTCACAATAAATAGGGAAATAGTTGTATGAGGTTTTTTTTTTTTATAGGCAATTGTGAAGTAACTGAAATTAAAGTTGGTGTACATTGCGGTATTGAAATATGAATGTGAAAGGTATGATTATTGTGTTGGTCGCAAAAAGCGTTGTCATGGCAAACATTTTTTTTTATTGATTTCAAACCTGTTTTGTATATCAATGACCTGAGGTGTAATTATGTTATTTGAGAGAATATTTCGGGCCGTGAAGTCAAAGGTCAAAGGTTAAACGTCAAGTGAATATATATATATATATATATATATTCCCATATATCTGGGAAATGGTGTAAGGAACTTTTATTGAACTAAGTGAATATATATGCATTGATGGGTAAAAATTGTTTTGGAAATATCAGGATTAAAGGTCAAACATAAAGTGAAAATGTTATATTTTTTCCCCTCATACCAGGAAATGGTTTAAGGTACAATGTACATTCATGTAACTTAATGAATATTTATGTTTATGTTATGTTATATATAATATATTTGAAATTTTAGGGTTAAAGATGAAGGCCAAATGTACATTTCTTTTTCTTTGTTTTTCCCATGCTTGTGCAATGCTGGAGAGTATATTTTGAAACTTAGTGTGTATTCGTATTACTTAATTTTTTTCCGGGGGGGGGGGAGGGAGGGGGGTTCGAGGTCAAAGGTCAAACGCCAAGTGAAAATAATTTTGTTTATGTATATTTGGGAAATGGTTCAAGGAACTTTCTTGGAATTAAATGAATATGTATGTATTGGTGGGCAGCAATTGTTTTGGAAATATTACGGTTAAAGGTCAAACATAAAGTGAAAATGTGATAATCTTTTTTTCTCATACCCGGAAATGGTTTAAGGTATAATGTAATTTTATGGAATTTAATGAATATTCATGTACTGATTGGCAGTGATTATTTTGGAAATTTTAGGGTCAATGATCCATGTCAATTCAAATTTTCATTATTTCTTGTGTATGCAGTGTCTGAGAGTTTCTTGTTCGAATTGTTCTTGTTTTGTGTGAGCCTGCGTGTCATTTTGATTTTGTAATTTTACATTTGTATATTTATGTAATACTGTGTATGTATATTCTCACTTTTGTAAAATCATTTGTAATTCAGCCTCAGGCTGCGATCAATGATTTGTTGAATAAAGATACCATTAATAATAATAAAATTTTCCAAGGTACGGAGAAAAAAAAAGAAGTTTTAATATTCTTACTTGACCTTTTGACCTTTGACCTTTGACCTCATGACCCAAACTTTCACCAGAGAATCTCAATTGGGTAATACATGTATACACTAAGTTTCAAGAAAATATCTTCAGGCATTCAATAGATATGGTAGAAATAGTGAAATTTTATGTATTTGACCCTGACCTTTTGACCTTTGACCTTTGACCTCATGACCCAAACTTTCACCAGAGAATCTCAATTGGGTAATACATGTATGCACTAAGTTTCAAGAAAATATCTGCAGGCATTCAATAGATATGGTGGAAATAGTGAAATTTGATGTATTTGACCCTGACCTTTTGACCTTTGACTTTTAACCTCATAACCCAAACTTTCACCAGAGAATCTTAATTGTGTAATACATGTATACACTAAGTTTCAAGAAAATATCTTCAGGCATTGCATAGAATTGGGGGAAATAGTGCAATTTTAAGCATTTGACCTTGACCTTTTGACCTTTGATCTTGAGCATGTACACCCAAAGTTGATAGGCACAACTTCACCCCCTAATACACATACATGCCAAGTTTCATTAGGATATCTCAAAAGTTACCCTGTCCACAAAATTCATTACGGACGGACGGAAGGACGGACGGACGGACGGACGGACGGACGGAAGGACGGACGGACGGAAGGACGGACGGACGGACAACCCGAAAACATAATGCCTCCGGCACCACTTCGTGGCGGAGGCATAAAAACATACTCAGTACCGGTACCGTACAAAGCATTTGCAGTTGGCTAGATCTCTGAACAGCACACATGTATTTACGGGCCAGCATAATTTAATCCTACTCGTAGAGTCCTAGAGTCTTAGGAATCCTAGTATCAGATAAATTACAGACATTGGTAAAATTATTCATTTTAACTATAGCCAGTATAGGCCCTACTACTAGATCCTTGGCTTACATTGGCAAATTCACATGAGATACATCAAGTTACACTCAGATTTGGGTGTTTTTCTTTGTGACAGTGTGTGTACTGTTTGCAAGCTTGGGGCTCAATCGGCCATAGTAGAACCTATCATCGCATCAGAACTGTAAGGCCCTACACTCAATGATGAACCAGCGATTAGCGCCTCTCTCTAAATTGTTGGCTGGTGACTACGTAAAACTTGTTAGGCTCGTCTACTCTTACTCTTATACTTAGCTTAGTAATCTCGTACTTTTTGTGGTACAAGCGACTCCCAAACAACTCACCCTGAAGTGTTAACAGTTTGGCATTGCCCACACCCACTACGTATGAGGTCCATATAAGAACCATAAGCACATAAAGCCAACTCAACGAGATCATTGGGAACGTTGTTTTGTAGACTAACGTTAGGGTCTATGATTTAAACCCTACTTTAATACGGGTACTAGAGGATCCCTTTGTACCCACATATGTATCTATACACAGGACTACACCTAACAACACAACGAAATATTTTGGAAAACCCACGACAATCTGCGTATTTATCTTGACAAGTGACAATCTTACGGATAGAACTTGCTTGGGTCTGTTCATTTTATTTGAAATTGCATGATTTCATAGCTACTCATTATAAAACTCACCGGTTCTGGGGAAGGTCCGGTTGACGCTCCATCGTCTGCTTCTGCCAGTTCTGGCTGCTGACCCGGTGATACGACACCTTCTCTGAACGCGACTCGAAGATTCGCGCCCACCCGAACCGACGTATAGCGATACGTCGGTTCGGATGAACGCCTTCAGCCAATTCGCGTTCAGGCAAAATGACGTATATCAAATTTCTCTATTAAAAACACAAAATCCGGTTTCCAAATTTTGTGAGTAGAAAGAGTGTGTGCTGGGCTTTCTTAAAACGGCAAAATCTGAAATTCGAAAAATTTACCGAATTTTGACATATACGACGGTTCGGATGGTCGCCGACGAAATGTCCTTCTTCTTTATCCCCTTTGTCTGATTCCCTACACTGTCCTACCATGCCCTAAGCCCGCTGTCTGAACCTTATTCCATCCCTTTTATTCCCTTTATTCTTTCACCCTGTGCTTTGCCCTATCTACTTCATGACCCTCTAATTTCTTATCATTCCCTTTATAATGCCCATCCTATTCGGGAGCCCCCCATTTTTCAGCTCGTTACATATATATATATATATATATATATATATATATATATATATATATAAAGAATGAATGTCAAATACGCCATCTGTAGGTCCAACAAGTAGATTTTATCCACATATTGTGAGTAAAAACCTTCGTGTTGGAACTACAGATGGTGTATTTGAGCCTCATTCTTCTTTATAACACTCGAAGTTTAACACGTGGAAAATTCCAAGATGGATAGTATTATGATAAAGATAACCCTTAAATAAATGACATAACTAGTAACAGATTATTACTTTTGAATCCAGTTTATTGCTCATAGGTCCACTTACACACTAAGAAAAAAAGGTTCAATAAGGGAGCTAGAAGGGTTCGAAGTCGCGAAAATGGGTGCAAACTACACGATTTGAGAAAATGGTGGAACTTTGCTTCTTATATGGTTCATTTTGGGTTCGATCTTGCCACGGTCATTGACGGTGCAATATTACGCCCCAAACTAGTCTCAAAACAAAGGCCATCCTATGGTGTTGCTCGGCACTAAAATGCAATATTACATATCCTTGTGCTGATATTATGAACATATATTTTTTGATATCAGGAAACTTAAATATCTTTCATATTCTATAATCATTCATCGAGAGTATATTTTCAAATTAAGTTGAGTCCATGATGAAAGGGGTCTACTAAAAAAACAAAAGTAGAATACGTGATTGCTTGTCTGGTTTTGACCAATCACATTGTACACATAACCTAGGAGGTTTAACAGATGAAGTTCCAACTGGATGTAATTATTCAAATAGTCGTCAGATTTCTATTGCTGTACAAAACAATTCCACAGGTGCATTTGTGCCTTCGCTGATCGGGATTCGATGCCGCCGTCTCACTGAGCAATCTGAAGATTCATTTTTGACGTTTACATAATTTTAGCTATATTTTGCTTCAAATGAAATCCTATACTTTAAGATAAAAACATATAAAACAAAAGTCAATTCCGAACAGAAATATTATTGTGCAAAAGTGTTAATCAGAGCTGTTTCATGTGAAAGTGTTTAAACTGTACCCTGGATAGCCGGTTTATTTTATCACTTTTCCTCATGATTCTGACAAAGCAAACTGATATGAATCTTCAAATAGAATTCTCTATCAATAGAAACATCAGATTACTGCCCAGGCATGCCTATTAGAATAATGTTCGTTTTATTTCATTTTTTTTGGAGCAATTTCTATTCGTGTATCCCCGTGTCTTTAACATTCACCCAACCTATCTCTTATTGGTTGGGATGTCGAAACGTAATTACCATTACAAAGACATATCTTCCTGTTTGTGGTTCATTCTTGCTCAGGTGCAATATTGAGCCCATAACAAGTCTCAAAGAAAGACCCATATGTTGTTGATTGACACTTGAATACAATATTGCATACCGTCGTGGTGCTACTGTGTACATGTTTTTTTAAAGACATCATAAAACTTGATGTTCTCCAATAATTTCATAATCATTCATTGGAGCATCTTTAAATGAAGTTGAGTCTTTGATGAAAGGGTCTGCGAACAAGCTAACGAAGAATACTTGACTGCTCGTCTGGTATTGACCAATCGAAATGGAATATGGCATTCCCTGCATGCTTACTGTGCGATGATGGAATCAAACCCTACTACACGCTAAAGATTTTCGTTGCGACTCGATCTCGGGACAGAAAAAAAAAGTCAATATTTTTTCAAGGCCCTCAAATCTGGAATTCCATCCATTCTGATGTGAAATGTAAGAAAACGGTACAAAGTTTTAAGGAAGCTTTAAAACGTATTTTACTTGAAAGGTTTTCTGGAAGTTACCAATATCATTTTACGAATTTATAAGAGACTAGCAAGATAGGGTGTGTTTGTGAAAATGACATCTTGTGTATTGCTAATATGCACTGGTCCATGTTTTTGTCTGTGTATGCATGTGTGTGTATGTGTGAGTGTGTGTGTGTGTTTGTGTGTGTGTGTGTGTGTGTGCCAATGTTTTTCTCTGTATATACAATGTATTTACTTTTCCGGGATTAGTTTTATATAAGGCCAATTGCCTTCTCACTCACCCCTTCACTTGATATCTTTTGCTGTTTGTTTGCTTTGTTTGTTTGTTTGTCACATTGTCATTTTATTCATACCATTGTCACATTTTATGTATGCATATTTTATTAAGTGAACGTAAAGGAAATGATAAACTAAAATCATTTAGAGAGCAAACTCGCGGATATATAAGGGTGCAAACTACACGATTTATTTGTAAGGGTTGATTTTTTCCCTTTTTTTTTTTTTCATGGATTCATGCACGGTAAAGCCTAAGGGTAAAATGCATGCACATGAAAAATGTAAGCACATGTTTCCGTGTGCTTGCAAACACCACATTTTAGAATGAATAAAGACTAGCTGTGATAGTGGAATTTCTCATGAATAAATAATAAAGCATTAAAACCCTGGCTATTGTTCAACACCAATGTCAGGGTGTTAACCACATACTCCCATACACACCCATTGACCCCTGTGCAAAGTGAAAATTTTGTACAGAGGGTTGGAAATAGAGCAAAATCTGTAACCTAACTGTGAAATTGATCATGGATTTCATGAAACTGATTTGTGTTTTAAACCACCTCCAACGAAATTGTACACTATACAACTATCTCCCATATCAATGATAGTGTTATCTGATATATAGTTACTGAATTATTGAGAATCAAAAGTGGATTTTTTTTTAAAACGCCTATTAATCTATAGAATACATTCGATGCAAAATAATGACATGGATGTTTCCTAGAGTGTCAATTCACGGACCCAGTTGTTTGGTCACCTGGTGTGGGCATGTTCATTCTTTTCTTGAACATGATTTATGAATTCAATGAATTGTTGAGTCGTGCAAACTTATGTGCACATAAGTTGACTCCCAGATGGCTCATTGTACAGCTCGTTCATGCGTGTTTGAGCTGAGCATCTAGCGCAAATTCCATTTCCATAGCAGATCAGCTCTTCTGAGGCTTTTCGTAGCGGCTTACTGCAACTCTGACTTCAAAATTACTAGTATTTTGTCCACTTCATAATATCAAGACCCCGCAGATTCCTACCACGTGGAAAATGGTGAGTTAAAACATCATCGTAAAGCATGATTTGAAATATCCACAATGTTTTCGACCAAGGCCTTACTCTCGATATTACCCTTCATCAAATTTCTTGTATCTGTTATGTCTTTGGTTGTATAGCCATGTCTTATAATGTAGGCTTGCAGGCAGTAATTTTAAAATGTTCATTTTAGAGTTCTGTTAAAACTGGCTAGTTTTATGCGTGCTGTTTTGTGTTCTATTTTGTTTTGTTTCGTAACCATTCTGTGGAATTAGAGCAGCTTTAGCGATAAAATGTCTTGCTAAAGACGTCATGGCATTCCGATTTCAGATTTCAGATTCATTTATTGTTCATTTAGGAAATTCTTTTTGTTGGTCCATGGGCGTGCACATAGGAATATCTACATACATGCATAAACTCACATATATTCATGTACATGTACACATTATAAATGATACAATTTTTACTACATACACAATTATACAAGCATAATTTATACTCACAATACAGTGGACACATACATAATCACAAATTTCAAGTAATTCTTTATATTTACCGATCAACAACAAAACAAACGAGATATGAAACTCGTCACGCTGACGAGTTAGGTGATACGCTTGGGGTCATCAGATGTCGGTCATCTGTGATCGACAAAGAAAAGAATGTGATATAGGTACCTTGAATTTGTATTGAGCGTGCATGCAAAACCGTTTCTCTAACCACTCGGCCACGGGACATCCCCGGAAATGGTAAGGCAAAAAAGAAATGTATAGATATTACAGGGGGAAAAAGGCAATGCCCACTCAACAATCGTGGCCGCGTGAACATGTATTGCATTCCTATACGGAAATGCGGCCTTGTAACGACTGATGTCGCCATGCCATTTCTGGCAACTTGGGAAAAATACGCGCCGTAGACATAAAGCCTATAATCGGCTGGTTTTGATACCTTGCCTTTAATCACAATTTCCAGTGTGATGACGTCATCAAAGTACAAAACAATGACATGGTCTTGAAAGACAATTGTTCAAAGTACAACACCTCCGTCGTCGTCATTACATACTATGATCGGTTTGACAAAGTCAGCCTGCAAAATTTTGCAGCAGTCGAAGCAATGTGGTCTCCAACACAAAAAAAGAGGGATATGGTGTGTGTCTGTGTGTCTGCGTGTGTGTATAGGTGCGTTTATATACGAACGTGATTTCTACATGGACGAATATGTAATACAAAATTGAAGAAAAAAAGTAAAATAGCTAAGTATTTTGTTTCGTGATCGTGTGGGGTTCGAACCCGCAACCTCACGTCTCTGAGACGTCGCCTTTAACCACTCGGCCATACGTCTCGGCGAAAAAATATGAGGAACGTAAACTTATGTATGTGAAAGATGAATCGGGAATCGTTTTGTACACATTCCATTCTCATTTTCAGTTTTAAACTGCAAAATTGTCAATTTGATGATGAGATTTCAAAACATAAAATGCATGATTACTGAAGCTTATTGTCGCAGCTACAACATACGTAAGTTTCAGAGGAAATGAAGCAAAATCAGCTGAGATAAAGGTGCTTAAACGTTGTCAAGTCAATGCATGGTTTAAAAAAATATCACCTCCCATAGACATAACACGTAAACTTGTCCGATTTTGCATCTTTACCTTTAATCACAATTTAAGGTATGATGACGTCATCAAATTTCAAAACCATGACATGGACCTGAAAGGCAAATGTTCAAAGTACAACATATCTGAATTTGGGATAATATTGAGCTTAAACAACAGAGATACGAGCAAATGAATGTCAGAAACAGTACCTCAAAAAATTAATTCCACTTTTTTGATTTCAGATGATGATATGATGACGTCATAATGTATTTAGGGAAATATTGATACTTGAAACGTTATTTTCAATTCATATGCTTTTGTAATATGCAATAAAAACATAGGGTCACCTGACGTTTTAAAGAGCTATGGCGAAATAAACAAAGACATGTTTTTCGCTATATTTCCACATAGACGCGCACACGAAATTTCAACTTTGACGCCAGCGCATTGCTTTGTAATAGGTCAAAATTGATCGGAAATCAATGGATATTGTTACTTAATGTATCAGCAATCCAAATCTGTCAAAAAATTGCATTTTCATGTTGCTTACGCGCACTGCGCGCGGAAATGCGCGGACGGACGCGAACGCGCGGAACGCTTAAAATTGTCTGAAACTTCGAGATTTCCCATTGGGAAGTTGTTTTGAGCCTTTAAAAAGTTTGACGCGCGCGTATGCGCGCGTAAAGATGTCCTTGGTAATTAGCATTACAAAGTAAGATTGAGCGTGACCTGAACTTTAAGTCTACCGAAAATGATACAGAAATGTCCTTTAGTTATGAAGTTATGATCGATCATGTAACATGTCCGAAAATCACAAAATGGCGCCTAGATGACGTCATAGATACGTTACTGTCATGAAAACCTTATTGTGGCTAGATATTGTCATGAGACATGTTGACTGAAAATGTCATGCTATTCCGTCATGTCAATGTTGAGATATTCACGACACAAAATGTGCCAGAAAGAAAGAAGAATAACGAGATATGAAACTCGTCACGCTGACGAGTTAGGTGATACGCTTGGGGTCATCAGGTGTCGGTCATCTGTGATCGACAAAGAAAAGAATGTGATATAGGCACCTTGAAGTTATATTGAGCGTGCATGCAAAACCGTTTCTCTAACCACTCGGCCACGGGACATCCCCGGACATGGTAAGGCAAAAAAGAAATGTATGGATATTACAGGGGGAAAAAGCCATTTCTGGCAACTTGGGAAAAATACGCGCCGTAGACATAAAGCCTATAATCGGCTAGTTTTGATACCTTGCCTTTAATCACAATTTTCAGTGTGATGACGTCATCAAAGTACAAAACAATGACATGGTCTTGAAAGACAATTGTTCAAAGTACAACACCTCCGTCGTCGTCATTACATACTATGATCGGTTTGACAAAGTCAGCCTACAAAATTGTGCAGCAGTCGAAGCAATGTGGTCTCCAACACAAAAAAAAAGGGATATGGTGTGTGTCTGTGTGTGTGTATAGGTGCGTTTATACGAACGTGATTTCTACATGGACGAATATGTAATACAAAATTGAAGAAAAAAAGTAAAATAGCTAAGTGTTTTGTTTCGTGATCTTGTGGGGTTCGAACCCGCAACCTCACGTCTCTGAGACGTCGCCTTTAACCACTCGGCCATACGTCTCGGCGAGAAAATATGAGGAACGTAAACTTATGTATGTGAAAGCTGAATCGGGAATCGTTTTGTCCACATTCCATTCTCATTTTCAGCTTTAAACTGCAAAATTGTCAACCTGATGATAGGATTTCAAAAAATAAAATGCATGATTACTAAAGCTTATTGTCTCAGCTACAACATACTTACGTTTTAGAAGAAATGAAGCAAAATCAGCTGAGATAAAGGTGCTTAAACGTTGTCAAGTCAATGCATGGTTTGAAAAAAAAATCACCTCCCATTGACATAACACGTAGTATGGTCCGATTTTGCATCTTTACCTTTAATCACAATTTAAGGTATGATGACGTCATCAAATTTCATAACCATGACATGGACTCAAAAGGCAAATGTTCAAAGTACAACATGTCTGAATTTGGGATAATATTGAGCTTAAACAACAGAGATACGAGCAAATGAATGTCAGAAACAGTACCTCAAAAAATTAATTCCACTTTTTTTATTTCAGATGATGATATGATGACGTCATAATGTATTTAGGGAAATATTGATACTTGAAACGTTATTTTCAATTCATATGCTTTTGTAATATGCAATAAAAACATAGGGTCACCTGACGTTTTAAAGAGCTATGGCGAAATAAACAAAGACATGTTTTTCGCTATATTTCCACATAGACGCGCACACGAAATTTCAACTTTGACGCCAGCGCATTCCTTTGTTATAGGTCGAAATTGATCGGAAATCAATGGATACTGTTACCTAATGTATCAGGAATCCAAATCTGTCAAAAAATGTGCATTTTCATGTTGCTTACGCGCACTGTGCGCGGAAATGCGCGGACGGACGCGAACGCGCGGAACGCTTAAAATTGTCTGAAACTTCGAGATTTTCCATTGGGAAGTCGTTTTGAGCCTTTTAAAAGTTTGACGCGCGCTAATGCGCGCGTAATGATGTCCTAGGTAATTAGCATTAAAAAGTAAGATAGAGCGTGACCTGAACTTTATGTTCAATGAAAATGATACAGAAATGACCTTTAGTTATGAAGTAATGATCGATCATGTAACATGGTCCGAAAATCACAAAATGGCGCCTAGATGACGTCATAGATATGTTACTGTCATGAAAACCTTATTGTGGCTAGATGTTGTCATGAGACATGTTGACTGAAAATGTCATGTTATTCCGTCATGTCAATGTTGAGATATTCACGACACAAAATGTGCCAGAAAGAAAGAAGAATAAAAAGAAAGAAAGGAAGATTTTGACAAACACAATAGGTGATACGCTGAAAGCGTATCACCTAAAAAGAAAGAAAGGAAGATTTTGACAAACACAATAGGAGATACGCTAAAAGCATATCACCTAAATAGTTAAGAAAACGTGGAATCGGATATTCCTATAGGAAGTGTATCCTTAACATAACCTTTACGCCACCCCCCCCCCCCCACACACACACACACAAACACACATCCCCAAGGATAATACAGTACATCGCGTCGTGCCATATCACATTTGATTAATAACGAATAAAAGGAACGGAACTGAAGTTGATGAATAATTGTTGATAAACTCATGGATAAATAGACTAGTGTACTAACTGAACTTATAATGGCAAACATTGTACGCTTATCTTTATGCTGGGATAATTCTCTGTAGTCAGGTAGTGTTAGTGGTAGACGTAAGTTCACCCTGTATGCAGCAAGGCAGTGCATAAAAATTGAACTATACATTAAGCGGCCATGGAGAGAGTTATGTAGTCACTTTTACATAAGTTAGCTCTTCTGCAAAACTATTACACACGCATGAACAAGTGGCCTTTAACTCATGACACTTGATTTTCCTTTTCAGGTATTCAAGCAAGATACAATAATTTGCGCGCATTCTCCTGATCACGTAAACTGATATGCAATTCTGAAGGACAGAGTGATTCCTCAACAGAATATGTAAGTTTCATTAATGGATCAATCCGTAATACATGTACACTTGTATATGTATTTTCAGGCTATTGATTCATCTAGATTTTCAGCATGTGATATCCGTGAAGTATATTATATTAAAGCGTATTATTACACATGAACGCAGTTTTATCAGTTACTATAACGTAGCCACCGTTTAGTGGGTTGCGGAAAATTTGATAAGACTATAGTGCAATTTTTGATACCATCTATAATCGAGAGATATGTTACTCAAGTGGACCATCGCGATCATTCATTCTTGCCTTTTCCGTTCTACGTCTTCTCAGTTTTTTTGGACTTTTTCCTGAAAACTCCATAATGGATTGTAACTCTTACAGGCAGCATCTCTACCCCGCAAGAATCTTCATTTTTTGTCACTTTTTATTTATTCATTTTTTTATTTATATATTATTTATTTTATTTTATATGATTTTATTTATCATTATTATTTATTTATTTATTTCTTTTTTTTTTTGGGGGGGGGTAATCTTTTTTTCTGTAACCAGTATTATCAAAGTAAATCAAATCAATGTTATGAATAAGTACTCTCTAAAAAAAATCGAGTGAAAATTTTCACTCTAAAAAGAGTGAATTTCGAGTGAAATTGGAGTGAATTTTGAGTGAAAATGCTCATTTTCACTCATTTTCACTCAAAATTCACTCCAATTTCACTCGAAATTCACTCTTTTTTGTATTTACTCTTTTAAGAGTGAAAATTTTCACTCATTTTTTTTTTTTTAGAGAGTAGAGGGGGCTATATTTTCACTTTTTTGTGTGTGTGGTAGCAGGATTAGAGGTGTCAACCATAATAGGCATCATTACACCCATTACCATGGCCAGCACCCGGACCATCATCTGTGGCAAGCTCAGCAACGGCTGAATGGCTGAGGTCTATAAGTCTTACTCCTTTTCCTAACTGTGTAAAATATACAGCAAACTGATGTTAAATTGGCATGTAATTTGATGTTGTCTTACTTTGTTATTTTATGTTAGGAAAACTTTGAGTTGGTCAGGAAAAATGTGGGAATATTTGAATATGCCCTATGTCATAAATGTATGCAGGCCTACATAAAAGGTGTGTATTTTCATCTCAGTCCAAATTCGCCACATTTTTCTTTTCAACATGACTTTACTCAGGCTATTCCACATTTATTCTTTTTTTTTCAGCTCTAACTTAGTGATGTCGGCATGCTGTCTCCTAATTCCCCGTCTGCCTGGAGAGGACATGCTGTATGTCTGTGACAAAGTAAGTGCTGCACTTTTATTTTTTCTATGGGAGACGGGAATTCCATCTGCTTTGTGACTAGAAATATAAGAGGAATATTTCTTTGCAACATTATCATGTTTTACTTATATGACAAAGAGCTGAAATAAATCTATCCGACCGGATTTGTTTAGAAACCAATATCAAAGTTTAAAGGGATGGTATAGTATTGGTGGAGGTGAGGATTTGGGCTTTTAACTTTTTGTGATATACCAAGAACCTACTTATGAAATAATAGAGAGTATGCCATTCTAAGAGGAATTCTAAAGATTATTTGATGAAAATTGGTTTTGAAATGGATGAGCCATCCAAAAACAAAATAAAACGCAGCGATCGTGATAAAAAGTGAGTCCTATATTATAATTATCATTGCTCTGTTTTGGATATCGAAGCTATTTCAAAACCATTTCTCATTATTTCAGCAAAAGACGTTAGAAACCTGAAGTAGATCTATGCAATCAATTTAATTTTCCATTTTCTGGTCAATGGTCATAGTTGCAACCTGTTAGTTTATGTAAGCAACAAAACCGCCTATAGTGTAAACGACCTATTTCCTTCGAAATTTTATTCAGTCATTATTTATTCATGCCAAAATCTCTTTCAGAACCTGGCAGAACTAAATCCCACAATCTTCACTGTGAATGCTGCGCACTATTTGGCTGGATGGTTGTGAAATCTGCCCGAATTCCTGTATACAATCGTGTCTTCCTTCGCTACAATGTTTCCGGCCTGCTGTGCTCTGTGGCTTTCAGTATCCCAGACAAGGCAGAAACACCCGATGCATACTTCAGCAGTACATTGCAAGCCTTTATCTGAACAGGCAACTATCACGAAGAAAAACCTACGGCATTTCATTAATAATATTGTTCAATAATTGTCTTGATAAAGTTTACCAGCCTAAAGTTTTCATGGTGTATACTTTTACAAGAAATTGTCACCAGAGAAATGATGTTGTTCAGCTTGTCCCTCCGTTCGTACATCAGTCTGTTATCGATTATGGCAACGTTGTATCACGAAGGGAAATGAAACGAAAAGTACAAGTGGACAAGTTAATGCAGGGAGATTACTTTAGCAGTTGAACACATCGTCACTTATTGAGGAATATCGGAAAATCCGTTGAAGAGCTATATATACACATATATTTAGAGTTTCAGTGCCGCCATTACGAGATGAGAAAGCTACATCTTTGACGTCAACCATGGAAAATTATATAAAGAAATGTAAGGAAAATAGGCATAGTTTCACGTTATTAGCATTACAAAAGGAGCACTTGATTTACTCCTTCCAGAAGGGGGTGGGGGTAATATTACCCTTAACATTATGGCAACGACAAATAAGTGGAGGTAATTTGTACTTTTCATTTAGAATCAGATTTTATGGAATTCCCTTGATATTTTCGTCATATACGTTTCCATACATGAAAGTGACACTGAAACTT
The DNA here is from genome assembly GCF_964275005.1 of Diadema setosum. NCBI lineage: Eukaryota > Metazoa > Echinodermata > Echinoidea > Diadematoida > Diadematidae > Diadema > Diadema setosum. The sequence goes on from NC_092687.1 coordinate 31,610,274, forward strand.
TAAAAAATGCATAACTTCCACTGGATCATACGATTTTCCATGTTCACTTATGTGTTCTTATGATATTGCTCCAATCCACGGGTACATTTGGGTTTCATTCCCCTTTAAGTACTGTTTGAGCTATCCAAGTGAAAAAAAAAACTGTTTGAGCTATCCAAATGAAACTTTGCATATGTATGTACGATTGGATGAAGTTACTTCTACCACCTTGTGGGTGCCAGCGTTCAAGGTCAAATATTGTAGGTCATTGTCAAATTCTACAATGTCATTTCGTGCTCTTTCTTTGTATCTCACCTTGTAAGCACTGTCGACATAGTATTGTAATGTTCTTTTAATAACTTTCCACACTTCTGAGCTATATGACCACCAAATTTACTCCCCAGAACATCTAAAGATGGCTGTCAAGTGTTGATATTGGTGAAGTCCGACTCCGTCAACAGTCAAAAAGTCAATGAGCTTACATTTGAAAATCAGTGTAATCACAAATTCGATATGTGGGCAAGACATCACTTCGCTTTTACCTTGTTAGATGGTGAATATTTGTGAAGCTTCCGTTTCTAATTCATACAGCATCAGCATACCTTATGTCTGAGAATAGCGGTAAAGAAGATTAGATACTTTGGCAACAGCGTGTAAAATTCGCAAAATTTTATTTTGTGCCTTATTTGCTGAACAAACGTCGTAGGAGGACTACAATCTGCCAGTCAGTATGGCGGAACAATTACTCTATTATTAGCGTCATAGAATAAATGACAATGATGTAGTTCTGAAGCATGCTATTCATTAGATACTTTTGCAATGACTCCATGTATACTTTTAATAGAACTAGGTGTATAATCATCAATGTCTTGTACTTGAATAACGACAAAATGATTTCGGTGAGGAAAGTTTTCTGTCACGTCATTTAGGAATAAGGCAACGTTTCAATATTATGCTATTTGTTCCATAGTTATTTCTGAAGTGGTTAGATGTATTTTCCTTTTAAACAAAATCATTTTATATATACCTACGTTGCATCCAGATGCTTATTCGTTGAAAAATATGGGCAATGTATTCAAAGGACAAAGATCATACACTAATGGGCCTAGGGTATACAACATTTCACTCGTTGTTGTTGTTTTGCTTTGTTTTGTTTTGTGTGGGGTTTTTTTTTTTTGGGGGGGGAGGTGGGGGGGGGGGACACGGTTCAAAGTGTCCTGAAACCTTGTATAATACATGCATTTAGTCATGTATGATGCCAAACTGTTCCCGCTCGTACAAATGCAGCCGTTTCAAGGAAATAACATAAGACGAGATATGAAACTCGTCACACTGAAGACGAGTTAGGTGATAGATACGCTGGGGGTCATCAGATGTCGGTCATCCGTGATCGACAAAGAAAAGAATGTAATATAGCACCTTGAAGTTATAATGAGATACTTAGTTGAACTTTTTTAGGCCTACATTATTCAGATCACATTTGCCGCGAGGCCGAACCCCGCAAGTTAGTCCGTTTACACTGCCGGGCTCGGCCGCACTTTTGATTCAAACCTTTCAATATTTTGTCGTAGTGGCGCTCTACTTGTAAACAAACGCAATTTGGTATTGTCTGGTTTTCAGATCCTTTGCCAACTGAATTCCGTGGCGACAAAGTCGCCGTTAGGGCAAAGGCCTTTGCCGAAGGAGAAAATCCTTTGCAGGACAAAACTACCTTAAACTATACTAGTTTTCGACGTTGAAGTGGTTAATATCCTGAATAGCGAAATAGTACAGGCTAGGGTTTGGAGACCAGACTAAAATTGGCCGCGCATTTAGCCCAGTTTGCGTTTAATACACTGAGAAAAAGGCCGGGCGCGACCGCGGCTCGGCCGCGGCCGAGACCACCTCCAGAGCGTGGCCTAATGCGAGGCCAATTTTGGCCCCGCATTGGGCCTTTTGCGCATTTACACCGAAATGAAGGTGGGCTCGGCGCGGCCGAGCCGCGGCCGAGCCTCGCACTGTAAACGGGGTCCAAGTGATCCTCGACACGTACAAATAAAACATGACAATTAAGTGTTTATAACCATCTTGGCTTTAACAGTGGCCTTTTAAAACATGACCTTTGACCATTATGACCCCCTCTAATCTTGCTATCATAATGATTCTTTCAGAGAGCTCTTACAGCTATATACAAGCCTGTGAGATTTACCAGCAGTAAAACCAATGAAGCCTCCGATACAAAACAAGGGATATTGAGCAAGTGAGTCTGTTTACATGAGAATGTGATTTATCCTGGACGAAAGTGATGCCTCAATTAAAGAGAAAAGGGCAAAAGAAAAACGGGCCAAACGTACGGCTCCAGCGAAAGAGACATCGCCTTTAACCATGTAACTATAGGTCTCCTCCAACTAAGAGTACACTTTGAACGTAAGCTTATACGTGAATGATCATTTATGACGATCTCACGTGATCGACACACATTCAAAGGGGACAGTTAGAAGTGGAAGGAGCGCTTAATCGTGTCATTAATTCCTAATCAATGACATCACTACTAAAGGCATATCATAATTTCTCATCTAAAATCAATGGCCTATAGGACTCATGCACCATTACTTGTATCGTGCATAAACTTTGTTTTTTAAGCTTTGAGTGAAACGTGTCATAACATAATTCTGTAATTCCATCAGCAGTGATTGACATAATAAAGAAGAGAGATATATCACCGTATTGAACGCTTAGAACCTAACGGGGGGGGGGGGGGGTATTATAGCATGATACTCGGTTCTTTTCTGCCCAGATGCCAACAACACCCATCACCCACGGCCTTGCATAGAGAAACAGCCATGGCGAAAATAAAACTTTGCTTTCTCATAGGCAGAATGACACAGAACCCCGTCAAACACACTTCACTTTTATTGGCAGGGATGGACATGAAAAAAATTCATTACTAATACTAAACAGCGTATGCATTCCATTCATGTGGCGCGAGATACCTCTATAGCAACATAAAGCCTGTCTTCAACTCCGTTGATCGAACAATGACAACCTGAAATTTCAAAGAGATGAGCGAGACGCTATACACCTGGCCTAGAGTTAATCTATTCAGTTCTCATTCCTACTTCAAGTTGGGTTATGTTATTGTAATCATTCCCATCTGCAGTATAACAAAACCAAAGTGAGGGAAAAGGGGAGAGAAAAACGAAAGGTGGCGGAAGTAAAACTGCATGCACAACTGCAATCCATATCATTGCGTGTGACAAGTGAAGCAAATGTATTAGTTGTTATAGCAGTGTGTTATGAGCATAAACAGGCAAATAGACAGACAATGTCAAATATAAAAACCATCAATTTAATGTCAGAGAAGATGGTAAACAAGATGCATTGAAACTGTAACTAAATCGCTGCTCGGTCACGGAACGTCCAACTTTATATTCAACCAAAAAACATGTTAGGGGAAAGAAACAAATTTAGATATAACATTCTTAAATTAAAAACAAGAAAAAGAAAATGTCCACGTCAGGATTAAAAAAAAAAAAAAAAACGCCGCACGAACATGCATTATATTCTAGATGGGAATACGGTCTTGATGCAAAGGTCCAATGATTGTCTCATTACTTTAAAAGCAATCTATGGTTCCCTTACCATCACCAGTACCACACCACAATGACGTCTCTAAAATCAATGGTAGCACATTTATCATTGCATCGTGCATTAACTCCCTTTTCCTAAACTACCAATGGAACGTGTCATATTATATTGTGTATTTCGATCAGTAGTGATTGACTTTAAAGAAGAAAGATAATGCAAAAAATTGAACGCTTACCACATTGCTTATAGGGCTATTCCAGTTTGGTACTCATCTGTTCTATTCTCCCAGATGCCAACAACATAATATCACCTATGGCTAAACTAGTGAAACAGCCATGACGAAAATAAACGACAGAGAACCCCGTCATAATCACTACACTTGGAAAGGTGTTGCCCGAAATTCCTCATTATGAAGCAATATCAAGTCACTTCCTTCCCTGCCTGTCTTTAACTCCGTTATTTGGTCAAACAATAACCGACAACCTGGAATTCCAAAGAGATACAAAGCGAGACGCCATGCACCTGTCCTGGACTAGAGTTAATTAATTCAGTTCCCATTCCTGTTAGTTATGTAAACGTACACGTTCCTAAATATCCTACTACAGTATAACAAGAACAAATGAAGAGAAAAGGAAAGAGAAAACGAATGGTGGCAAGCGGGGTACTGTTTCAAGGGGCAATTTACAACATAACGTGTGACAAAATTAAAGAAGCAAACCCAACCTCCAAACTCCAATACAAAACAAGGGAAATAGAGTAGCTGTGTTCATGACATCAGGGTGAAGCTGAACTGCAGAAAAAAAAAAGAAAAAAGAAATAAAAGGAAAAAGTCCTGCGGGACTCGATTAACTTCTCTCCTTCCGGTCGGGCATTATAAACACGCAGCGTGCTAAGCGATTCTGCCTCACGGAAGATCCGAAGATCTTCTGCGAAACTTAAATCTATCTATGGATGCTATACACAACACAAATTTACATTGATATTCAGTTTTTTGGCGATATACGTCAAGTGACTGATAGCGCTGTTCAACTTCCCACGAGTGGCCGCGTAGATTCGATCAATATACAGTTGCAAAGATAAATCGGGAATCGTTTCGACCAGATTCCATTCTCATTTTCAGTGATCGACAACGAAAATAATGTTAAGTAGCGACTTGAAGTAATATTGAGAAATATTCGTGAAGTCCAATTCTTTATACAGTCCTACATAATTCAGATGGAATTGTTTCTGTCATGCAACCAATTGAAAATTTCGTGTGGTGTCGGCGTGTCCAAGTAAGTTGATTGGAAAGGATATGTGAATGAGTATTTACCAATAGGTCTTTATATTGTAAAAGAAAATCAAACATGGCCATGCGGTCTTTTAAGAGTCATCTTCACTTTAACATTTGTAATTTCAAGTCCAAGTTGACAGTCAAAGCAATGTGGTCTCCAGCACAAAACAAAGGGATATTGTATGTGTGTGTACCTGTGTGTGTGTGTGTAGGTTTACATGAAAACGTGATTTCTACATGGACGAAGGTGAATACTCCATAAAAGAAAAAAAGCAAAAGATTAAGCATTTTAATTGTTTCGTGCTCTTATGGGGTTCGAACCCGTACGTATGCAACCTCACGTCTCTTGTGACGTCGCCTTTATCCTCTCGGCCATGTACGTCTTGACGAGAAAATATGAGGAACGTAAGCTTATATGTGAAAGATGATTCAGGAATCGTTTGGTCTACATTCCATTCTCATTTTCAGTTTTTAGCTGCAAAATTATCAACCTGATGAGGAGATTTGAAAAAAATAAAATGCATGATTACTGCAGCTTATTGTCTGAGCTACCACATACTTAAGTTTCAGAGGAAATGGAGCAAAATCAGCTGAAATAAAGGTGCTTAAACGTTGTCAAGTCAATGCATGGTTTAAAAAAAAAATCACCTCCCATAGACATAACACGTCAACTTGTCTGATTTTGAGTCTTTACCTTTAATCATAATTTGAAGTATGATGGTAAGTCTTCTCGAACTAAGAGTGTGGAACGGAAGCTTCTACGTGAAAGATGAATCACGATGATCACCCGTGACCGACACATCTTCAAAGGGATCAGTTATCAGAAGTGGAAGCCCTCGTGCCAAGATAATTATTGTCTCAGCAATTCCAAAGCAATGATACCCTTACATTTAGGTATACCATAATTTCCCTCTGAAATCATTGGTATTATTCATGTACAATTGCTTGCCTTGTCCATAAACTTTGCTTTACAAACTTTCAGTGAAACGTGTCATAACATTATTCGATTCTGTCACTCCATTAGCAGTGATTGACTACATAAATAAAGATATATCAAATTGAACGCTTAGCGCGTATAACTAAGGGGGATTTTAGCCTGATGCTGTGTTATTCACTGCTCAGATACCAACAACACTCATCACCTACGGTTACGTATAGAGAAATAGCAATGACGAAAATAAGGTTTTCCTTTTCTTCGGCAGATAGACACACAACCCCTTTGAACACACTATAATTGACATGGAGGGACATGAAAAAGTTCATTACTACTACTAAACAGTGATGCCTTCTACTCATGTGGCACAAGATACCTCTATAGCAACATAAAACCTGTCTACAATTCCGTTATTGGGTCAAACAATAACAATCTGGAATTTCAAAGAGATGAGCTAGACACCATACACCTGGCCTAGAGTTAATTTATTCAGTTGCCATTCCTGCTCCAGTTGAGTTATGTAAATTATTTCCCGACCTGTCTTGTGCAGTGTAACAGGAACAAACGTAGAGAAAAGGAAAGAGAAAACGAAAGGTGGCAAGCGGGGCACTGTATACCAAGGGCAATTTACAACATTACGTATGATAAATGAAGCAAATCCAACCTCCAGCCTCCGACAAAAAAAAAAAAAAAAGGAACTTGAGTGACTGTGTGTCGTGGGGTAATGACATCGGAATGAAGCTGAACTGCCAAAAGAAAAACAAAGAAAGAGAGAGAAAAAAAAATAATAGCGTCCTGCGGGTCCCGAACATCTCGTCCTAAGGTAGTGCATAATGACCATGCAGCGCGCTAAGCGACTATAAGGCCACACGGCTGTCCCTAAGATTGGATGTGAAATTCATATCTTTATATCATTTACAACATGAAAAAGTTCATTACTACTACTAAACAGTGGTGCCTTCCATTCATGTGGCACAAGATACCTCTATAGCAACATAATACCTGTATTGGTTGGCATCCATTCGTCTCGAGAAACGATGGCGTAGCACTAGCTAGGCAAGAAGTTTGCACTGCCTTGAGTGGCTGTAAAGCCCCACTCTTGAATGGCAATCCTTAGAGCACTTGCAGCAGATGAAGTCTGTTGGGGCCAATACTAAGACTGCCCGTGCCTTTCTCTTAGCTCTCCTGTCGGTCTGCTGTACATGCCTTACAGCTTCAGCTCTCTGAACGCCCTCCCTGACGGTGCCTCTCCATAGCGGACGATCCTCAGCTACACCTTCCCATGTGTTGGTGTTGATGTCCATCGTCTTCATGTCACGTTTGCACACATCTCTGAAGCGGAGATGCGGCCTTCTCATGGGACGAGACCCCTCGCTTAGCTCTCCATACAGCATGTCCTTCGGGATGCGACCTGGTTCCATTCGACGCACATGACCCAACCACTTCAGGCGTCTCTGGCTGAGGAGTGAAAACATGCTGGGAATGCCGGCACGCTGGAGGACCTCTGCATTTGTCACCCTATCCTGCCATTTTATGTGCAGGAGTCGTCTGAGGCAACGGAGGTGAAAGGTGTTGAGCCTCTTCTCCTGGCTAGCATATGTTGCCCAGGACTCAGAGCCGTATAGCAGGGTGCTGAGGACGCAGGCTTGGTAAACGCAGAGCTTGGTGTTCTTGGTCAGCTGACTGTTGTTCCATACGCGCCTGTTCAGTTTGGCCATGACTGCAGTAGCTTTCCCTATCCTATTGCTTATCTCATTGTCAAGGGAGAGGGAACTGGAGATTGCTGAACCAAGGTAGGTGAAAGAGTCCACTTCTTCCAGATGTGTGACATTAATGGAGATGTCTGGAGGAGAGTCAGTGCCTTGGGTCAAGATCTTAGTCTTTTTCAGGCTGATGGTTAGTCCAAATTCGTTACAGGCATGGGACAGACAATCAACAAGCCTCTGCAATCCCGCTTCTGTGTGCGATACCAGAGCAGCGTCGTCAGCGAACAGCATTTCTTGGATAAGAACCTCTCTAACTTTGGTTCTGGCATGCAGTCGGGCGATGTTGAATAGCTTCCCATCCGCTCTGGTACGGATGTAGATTCCCTCTGTGCAGTCAACAAAGGCGTACTGAAGGAGCATGGAGAAGAAGATTCCGAAAAGTGTCGGTGCGAGGACACAGCCTTGCTTCACACCGCTGTTCACAGGGAAGGCATCAGAAGTTCTCCCGTTGTAGCAGACTCTACTTTGCATGTTCTCGTGAAAGGAAATGATAATTTGGAGCAGTCTCGGGGGGCATCCAATCCTCTGCAGGAGACTAAAGAGTCCACTTCGGCTGACCAGGTCAAAGGCTTTCGTCAGGTCTATGAAGGCAATGTACAGCGGCTTTTGCTGCTCACGGCACTTCTCCTGCAGCTGGCGTAGTGAGAAGATCATGTCTACTGTAGATCGGCCTGCCCTGAAGCCGCACTGTGACTCTGGATACACCCGGGAGGCAAGACTCTGCAGGCGTGCCAGAACTACACGTGCGAAGACTTTTCCCACAACACTTAGGAGAGAGATGCCTCTATAGTTGTTGCAGTCACTGCGGTCTCCCCTGTTCTTGTAGACAGTGATGATACTGGCATCACGCATATCTTGGGGTACGTGGCCTTTTTCCCAGCAAAGACACAAGAGCTCATGGAGATGTTGCAGTAGTACTGGCTTGCCGCTCTTTAGAACTTCTGGTGGGATACCATCATTTCCAGGAGCCTTCCCGCAGGATAGACGGTCAATGGCTTTGCTGAGTTCTTCTTTTGTAGGCAGGGCATCCAGCTCCTCCATGATTGAAAGGCTAGGTAAGGTGTCCAAGGCAGCATCTGTTACCTTATTTTGGGCTGCATAAAGTTCCAGGTAATGTTCTACCCAGCGTTCAAGCTGCTTACATTGATCTGTGATGGCTTCTCCAGTCTTTGTCTTCAGTGGTGCAGTCTTGATGGCGGTGGGACCGATTGCAGCTTTAATGCTGTCGTACATGTCCCTGGTATTTCCGCTGACTGCAGCTGTCTGAATCCTGCGGCACAGGTTCAACCAGTAGTCATTAGCACAACGGCGCGCAGTCTGTTGAACCTTGTTGCGAGCAGTTCTTAGGACATCGTGTGTGCTAGAGATGGGGTTCTGCTTGTAGGCCAGCAGGGCTTTCCTCTTGGCTTCAACATCTGATTGCATCACATCCCAGTGAGTTTCGTACCAATCTTCGCTCCGACGTTCCTTCTTCCCGAACACAGAGAAGGCTGAGGAGTAGATAGTATCCCTAAGGTGGCACCATTTACTATCAATATCATTGTCATTTGGAATTGAAGTGATCATTTTCTCACTGAACGTGTCATGAAATCGTCGACATCTCTCGAGGTCGTTGATGCAGCAGGTGTTGATGCGTGGGAGACCTTTGGTTTTGGTTCGATGTATTTTCTTTGTCATCAATCTCACTTTGCTACTGACGAGGGAGTGATCTGAGTCGCAGTCTGCGCTGTGATAGCTCCGTGTGTGGAGAACACTGCTAAGGTCTGTACGCTTGGTGATGACAAGATCAAGTTGGTGCCAGTGTTGAGACCGTGGATGTCTCCAGGAGACTTTGTGGCGTTCTTTACCTTTGAAGTAGGTGTTTGTCACACACAGACCACGATGGCAGCACAGCTCCAGCAGCCGCTGTCCATTTTCATTCATCTTTCCCGTGCCTTGGTGGCCGAGGCAGGAAGACCAGGTGTTGTAGTCAGCTCCCACTCTAGCATTAAAATCTCCTAGAAGATAAAGTCCTTCAGTGCTGGGGATCCTGGATATCATCTCATCCAATTCTTCATAGAACTGGTCTTTAGTCTCTGAGGTGGAGCAGAGTGTCGGTGCATAAATGCTGAAGATGTTGATGAAGCCCACTGTTGTAGACAAACGCAGAGTGAGTATTCTCTCTGTCCCGCCAGTTGGTGGTTCAATGGTGGAAACCAGAGAGTTCTTCACTGCGAAGCCCACCCCGTGCTGTCTTGGGTCGTCCTGTGACAGACCCTTCCAAAAGAAGGTGTAATTGGCTTCCTTGATAGAACCACTGTCTGCCAGACGGGTCTCCTGCAGACAGGCAATGTCAACATTTAGTCTTGATAGTTCCTTGTCGATAACCGCAGTCTTTCGGGCATCATTAATCTGTTCGATGTCGTTATTAAAACCAGGGCACATGGTTCGAACGTTCCAGGTTGCTAGCCGAAGAGTTGGAGTCTTCATTTTCACTTCTTAACTTCTCCTTCTTACATGGTGTCGACGTCTTAAGACGTCGCTGGAGTGTCTTCTCCAGAGTGCTACGAGCCTGGGCTGATGTGAAGTGGAGAACTTGTGCTGCCCATACGTCAAGTTCCCCCTCTCGGCGTTGCTGATGTAGTCCAAAGGAAAGGATGAACCAATACAATTTGGCACCAGCACAGCTGCAGGAGTTGCCGGAAGGTAACGCAATACGTTGCTCGACCGCCTTAGGGACTCCACTCCGGATTTCTGTAGGGTTTACTCCTTAGCCTTTTCTTCTCCCGAAGATAACCACAAGGCAGTGGGACCACGTGGCAGGTTGTACTAGGTTACGTGGTACTAGTAGCAGGGTTGATTATTCCTGACCTGACCTATACTAAACACTACTCTCTGCTAGCCGTTTCGCACTTAAGTGTCAACATAATCCCGCGATAGAAGCGATGGAATTCACACGTTGTTTTACTTTTCTTTGACTCCAATAACGTCACAATTAAAGATTGCGTTGATTCCTTCAAATCCAATGGTGTCACAATGGAGGTGCGTCACTGCACACTGGTAAAGCGCGTTATACTGAGATCGCGCAACAAGTATCCAATGATCCAGAGAGTGCACACGCTTGACCAAGAGCGAAAAATTAGTCACGCGAAAATATCCACTTTTACAGTAGTAGAGGGCTTAAACAGTGAAAACAGTGATGAAAACAGTGATGAAAACTCCTTCCAAAAGTCCAAGAATGAATTGATGGGGGGATTTAACAAAGACAAAAAAAAAAAAAAAAAAAACAGAAACAAAAAAACAACCCGATAATAAGACCTTGAAATGTCAATCCAGTACAACAATTGACACGTCCAGGAGATTCCGTGAAGATGTTCTGGTAATTAGAATCGTTTTAAAAATACTCTATAGGCCTAAGAGTCACCCCATTATCACTTAATGTCCCGTTTTAGGAGCTCCATTGACACACGCGCAAACTCAACCACGGTATCACACCATCATGAAGAGAAAAAACGGAAAGATCTTACTTGAAGTGTCCAGGCTCGACATGTGACAAGAATCTTGATGTAGGCTAAATCTACAAACCACGCTCCGCGATGTAAATCCTCAAACCACGATCCCCCGCACAATTCAATTCCCCGATGTAAATCACACGTTGTTTAACGTTCCTTTAACTCCGATGACTTCACAATTGAAGATAGCGTTGACTCCTGTAAGTCCAATGATGTCACAATGGAAGGTGCGTCACACCTCATAAGATTGCGCTCAAAGTTGGATGCGTTGCCAGGGATCCGGAGAGCGCATACGCCTGTTTCTAGGGCTTCAGGGAAAAACAGCGCTGTGATGACTTGAAAATCCTGTTGAAACTCCAAACTTGAATTGAGCACGAAAAGGGTTAAAAAATGATGATAAGACCGAAAAATGTTGATCCAATACAAAAAGAGATATGCCCGGGAAATTCCTTGTACAAAGCCCTCGAAGATGATGTGTTTTGGTAATCGAAAGCATCCAGGAAAGTATGCAAATGATCGTTTTTTCAGGAGCTCTACCAACACACGTCCGAACACACCAACGTCAACAATATATACAACTCCGATATTGGGTCAAACAATAACAACCTGGAATTTCAAAGAGATGAGCGAGACGCCATACACCTGGACTAGAGTTAATCATATCAGCTCCCATTCCTGCCAGTTATCTAAACGTACATGTTCCTACCTATCCTGTTACAATATAACAAGAACCAATGAAGAGAAAAGGAACGAGCAAACGAAAGGTGGCAAGCGGGACACTGTAACAAGGGGCAATTTACAACATTAAGTGTGACAACATTAATGAAGCAAACCCAATCTCCAAATCTCCAATACAAAACAAGGGAAATATAGCAGCCGTGTTCACGGGTTACGTGCACTTGATAAAATGATATGATAAATGACATCGGAGTAAAGCTGACCTGCCGATAAAAAAAGAAAAAGAAAGAAAGAAAGAGAAAACTCCTGCGGGAGTCGAACTTCTCGCCGTCCGGGTATGGAGTTATTAACACCCAGCGCGCTAAGCGATTACGCCACACGGCTATCCTGAAGATCCCATGAGAAACTTAAATATATGATAATACTATCGTGACACTGCTGATTGAGATGGCGCTATTCAACTTCCCACAAGTGGCCGCGTGGATTCGACCAATATACAGTTGCAAAGAACAATCGGGAATCGTTCCGTACAGATTGCGTTCTCATTTTCAGTCTTTAACTACAAAATTGTCGACCTGATGAGGAGATTTGAAAATATAAAATGCATGATGACTGCAGCTTATTGTCTGAGCTACAACATACTTAAGTTTCAGAGGAAATGAAGCAAAATCAGCTGAGGTAAAGGTGCTTAAACGTTGTCAAGTGAATGCATGGTTCTAAAAAAAATCACCTCCCATAGACATAACACATAAACCTGTCCAATTTTGAGTCTTTACCTTTAATCACAATTTCTAGTATAATGACGTCATCATATTTCAAAACCATCACGTGGACTTGAGAGGCAAATGTTCAAAGTACAACATATCTGAATTTGGGATAATATTGAGCTTAAACAACAGAGATACGAGCAAATGAATGTCAGAAACAGTACCTCAAAAAAATCAATTCTACTTTTTTTATTTAAAATGACGATATGATGACGTCATCGCGTTTTCCTGGCAATATTGATACTTTGAATGTTATTTACAATTCATATACTTTTGTAATATGCAATAGAAATATAGGGTCGACGGACGATTTAAAGAGCTATGGCGAAATAAACAAAGACATATTTTTTCACTATATTTGCAGAAAGACGCGCACGCGGAAATTCAACTTTGACGCCAGTGCATTCCTTTGTTATAGGTCGAAATCGATCGGAAATCAATGGATATTGTTACTCAAAGTATCAGGAATCCAAATCAGTCAAAAAAATGCATTTTCATGTTGCTTACCGGCTCTGCGCGCGAAATTGCGCGGACGGACGCGCACGCGAGAAAATGTTTGAAACGCTTAAAATTGTCTGAAACTTCGAGATTTCCCATTGGGAAGTCGTTTTGAGCCTTTTAAAAAGCGTTAAAAGCGTTAAAAAGTAAGATAGAGCGTGACCTGAACTTCATATCCACCGAAAATGATACAGAAATGACATCTAGTTATGAAGTTATGATCGATCATGTGACAAGGTCCGAAAATCACAAAATGGCGCCTAGATGACGTCATAGATATGTTACTGTAATGAAAACCTTATTGTGGCTAGATTTTGTCATGAGACATGTTGACTGAAAATGTCATGTTATTTCGTAATGTCATTCTTGAGATATTGACGACACAAAATTGTCCAGAAAGAAAGAAGAATAAAAAAAAAAAAAAATAAAGAGAGATTTTGACAATCACAATAGGTGATACGCTGATAGCGTATCACCTAATTATTCTTATACTCCATGATTTGGTAATGCTTAAGTGGTTCATAAGAGTCCAGTGAAACTTTGTACAGAACAAAAAGTGGATTTGACAATGGTATACGATATCCGCAATTTACTCTTTGACGGGGTCTATCATCCGATTAATATGTATAAGCACGGTAGTCCCCTATTCGGAAACTACAAGTTAGATAAGCTGCAATCATTTTGCACGCGACCATGGCGTTATAGCCAAAGGTGATCTGCAAATCCCTGTGTGCCTACAGAGGATTGGAAAACGTAACAACTTTCTATGTATAGAACAACGAAACAGAAACTGGTGCATGTATTATTCTCAGTCACTTTGTTAGTCATTATGATGATTTGCTCATTGCAGTTCCGGAATCTCAGCTCGAGGGACTCGAATTGATCACCCAAAACAAAAACTGAATACATAACCATGATAACTGCGATTCTGCCTAGTCTCCATTGGTAGCCCATAAGGGCTGGTATCAAGTTCGATTTTCATATTATAATTATACCTTGTACATTGTATTTAGATGTTTTCATCGAAATGCCCGTATACCTGAATATGGTATGCGTATGTCAGTTAAGTATCTAAACCATAATGAATTGTAGTCGTTATCTATGTGCCAAGAATCTCATGATTTGAATAAGTGTGAACACCAAGACATGTCGTGATAAGGACTTTAAGACAATTGGCATCGTCATTATAAAACAAACTCCTAATTGTAAGACATGTTTTAAATTTTAGATAAATTCATGTCTATGCTGGAAACATATCTTTTTGATGATTCATGATGACGCCACTCTTACATGAATATTGTACGCATGGAAATATGTAGGCCTATTCGTTTAAATGCATACAAAGAACTTGTTAAATCCTCTTACATTTTTTTTTTTTTTAGATATGGTGCATACTTTAGAAATGTACGTAGCATGCTTTTGTTTTTTGAGGCTTTGTGTACTGGCAAAAAGCATATCTTATTCTTATAGATTATAAGAATAAGTACGTATTCAAGTACGTTTTGAATAAAACGTATCCAGACAAATGTATATCATATTTTTACCTCTTCCTTCATGCAGATGTATGCTCTTGCCTAGAGGGTTTGTTTGATAGATAGTGATAGTGCTCACCTCATTGGAAAGGTAATTGGGTAAATATTTGGTTTTAGAAGGTCATTCAAACACAACTATAAGTTAACTTCTACATTAACATTTCAAAACTCACAAATTCCACGCACACATTTCATGATTCACAGGATCCAAATTACACCAATCTTATTTACTTTGCAGAGTGCAACAACAGCATAAGTTTGATATACTGAGCAAACAGGCTTGCATTAGTTCGCACTATTCAAGGTTTAAAGTAGTTAAGTAACCAAATTGTACCTTGTTATGTGATGCTAAGTATATTTACCTTATAGGTATAATGTTGCAAATATGTGGTGCTTATTTCATCCATAACTGCTGCAAAATTGCTTATTTAAAGGAGCCAATCAGTGTCACTGCCTGTTCCTCTAGAGACGCAATATTGCCCAGTAATCTCAAGGTTCACTTGAGGTTATACTGGGCAACATTGCGCCTCTAAAGGCGTAGACAGTGACACTGACTGGCTCCTTTAAAGAAGCAATTTTACTGCAGTCATGGATCAAATAAGCATCACATAGGTGCAACATTATACCTATATATATGGCACAAAATCGCACCCTCAAAAGAGGCTACAATCTTGGAACTTAGGGTGCTTCTTTGCACCCTCACGAAAGGTGTAAAGTTGCACCAAAAGTAGAGGCAAGAGAGGGTGCAAAGTTGCACCGAAAATTAAAGGGAGAAAGATCGCACCCTCAAGAAAGGTGCATCTCAGCACAAATTAGTGTGGGTGGAAAGATGCACCCTCAAGAAAAGGGTGCAACTTAGCACCACTTAGTGTGGGTGGAAATATGCACCCAAGGGAACCACTTCGCACCCTCAATAAAGGGTGCAAGGTTGCACCTTCTTTGGCTGTGCAAAGGTGCACCCACAGGTTGCAAGGTTATACCCTTGCGCAAGGTACCACTTTTGCACCCATTTCTCGAGGGTGCAAGATAACACCCATAGGGAGCCACCAGTGTGACATCACTTTGCACCCTTAAAAGGTGCAAGAATGAATCATTTTTTCTTAGTGTGTACGTACATTTATGTGTATACCTACTTTGACTTTGGATCATGGAGGAGATTCAGTGAGATTAAAAGTGACACAACATATTGGCAGTATCCTGCATTTGTGTCGCGTCCCTGTACCGTAAGTACAAAATGGTATACTGGTAAATGCACACCAGGACTGCCTTTTGGTAGTGCTGGAGTCATGGGGAATCCCGCTTGAACTTTGAACTATTGCTTTGAACCTGGACCGCAGTGGGTCAACTACGATTGCAAGAGGGCGGGGATGCACGTGCGTCGATATGGAAATGGAACATCTCTGACTGCATCGCAAAATCGTACCAGATAGTAGAATAAATGAAGAAAAGAAATAATCAAAAAAACAGAAATACAGTTTGGCAGAAAAAAATAAAAAAAAATGAATATCTGCAGATATTGAGTATGGATTATTCTACAAACTGCATTTTGACTGGAAGATGAAAGGTGTTATAATGAAATTTGAAGGGACGATATTTTATAGGGTGCATAGTACAGAATCCATTTGATTTTTTGAGTGAAAATAACTCGTAGTCTGGCTCAATGAACTCTTTCAAAGGAGGAATATTAATTGAAGACCAACTGCACTTCCTGTCATGAAAATAAGAAAATAAAAGAAGTATCTAGATTCTATATTTTTCCTTTCTTAGTCCTAGAATGACTCAATAATGTTGTTACACTCTTCCTGAAGTCAACTGAATATTAGACGCAGTTACATAGAATATAATATTCTTTAGAGTAGGTGCAGAGATAATCATTAACCAAGCAAATGTAAGTACATAATAGCGTCCATGTCAAAAGGAGGTTTTCCCATTCACTTTGCATTTTATGTCCCACACGTAGGCATTTGAAGAGTTCGGTTTCAAAAGGTATACATACTACATCCATAATTTCCCAGTTCTGAGAAAAACGTGAATTTTTGATTATCAATGAGCAAGCTCAGACTGGAATGATATTTCTCCCTTTTATGCTGCCAAATGATACAACATTAAAACCACATTAAAAGCTCATTAAAAGCTCTCTGAAAGGGATTATCATGTGTATTCCTGATCATTCAATGTTATTGATGGAATGCGGTAAAAGATGAGTATCGGTATAAGAAGGTGACATTTATACACACTCGATGCCAATTTTATGAGGTCTAGAAGGACAATCTGATTACGCAAATACGAAAACTGATATACTTTTATTCACGAGCGACATGAGAAGGACATGGCTGTTCCCTGTCTCTTGGAGAAATAATCACTTCTTTGTCACAACAGTTAATAGGCAGTCAGTAAGTAAATGGAGTTGAAAATATGTGACAAAGCTTTTCAGCCTGAAAAGAAGAAGAAAAAAAAAAACGCTTTTGCATGATTTTGACCGCTCAATAAAATAAGTGAATAAATTATTATTATTAAATGCATGATTTTATACCAATTCCAGACATTTGGCTTTCTGGGTTCTCGAGCATATCGCCCTCTACAGTCAGAGTTAATCTTTCACACTGTCTCCTCGCGTTGCATCGGTCGACTATTGTCGCTTCCCGAGTGAAATTCGTGACTATTTGGTAGACAAACCCGACTTGACGGATATTGCCATCAAATGGTATGGTCACTCTGTTTTATATAGATTGTCCTATTCCCAGACTGTCTGTCTGGAGAGGAAATACAATTACTAAGGTTCCCGCGTTCCGGCAGTACCGGTTATTGGTAAAACACTAAGCCCCGGGGATACTGCACCCTTTGTGCACAACACTGTAATTGCTGTTCTGGGTTCTGTGGCTTCGATGCAGAAGGTAAGTTTACCATGCAACCCAAAGTGTGAAATTTATGGAATTTTCCCTGAGAATTGTGCGCGGAGACTGAATCAGATTTCTTTGTGAGAATAGGTAAGATTGTGCGCACACAAATGAATACATACTTGTAGTAAAAGTATGGACAGTATACAGTGTGTGTGTTTATTCAATGCCTCTAATAACTTCATAACTGTGCTGCAATGTTAGAAGTAGCTTAAGTAGTGCCTGGTATATTAGGCTTTCATGGTGTCAACTCATATACAGCACAACCTGGTATACCATGTTTTCAAAATAAAGACATGAGCGTGTACTCGTGTAGCCTTAATTCATGTTTATTTGTGTTATGCCTACAAAAGAAAAATAATGAACAGATTAGACCTTTTATCAGTATCTTTTCTTTTTCTATGTCACATCTGCTTGTATTTTGTGTTAGTTACTTTTTCCAATTTCATAATGCTCTTGTTTTGCTGCAAAACTGAAGATCTATGTGTGTAGCCAGCAAGGCTGAGTTAAAAAAAAAAATGACTTGCTGACACCATTCGGATGCCCTATACGTAACAAAAGAGTTTGTAAGCCTATCAGCAAATGCTATTTTTTTGCCTTACTTCCAATGATGTTTTTGTATTCTTCATAAACACATGCAATTGACCTTGGAAAGAGGATGCAGGTACCGCTTGACTGCTTTTGCATTTAATGCAGATCACCAGTCTGTTCGATCTCTGCTGATGGGCAAAACTGAAAACTCTTGTTTGTGGACATTTACATAGGGCTATCTGAAAAATGTGTTATTGAAAGGTTAATCTTAACAAAAAAGACAAATTCAACTTTAAAAGAAATATGATAATAACAGTGAAAAATATATGCACTATGTATATTTTGTTTTCCTCATTTACAGTTGGCATAAAAAAGGACATCAGCTGCATTCCAGAGATACCAATGCTAGTATTAAACAGTGAAGGAGCACCTTTAGATCCATGGACCATCCCCGCAGAATGTCAGCTCTGACCAACTTCTCAGTGGTGAGTGTTTGTAAAGCCTTAATCTTGTTCAGAAACCCAACCAGATATGGTTGAATCAATCTTGTTGGAATATCAATGAGTAATCCGGATCAAATTATGCTATTGCTGTCATATAATAGCAAATAAAAAGAATGATATCAACTATACACAAGCATAGAATGTAGCATCCTGGCTACCATGTACCAGTATTTTTTTGCAGTTGTCAGGGGTGGGTCAAGGAATTCTCTATTTGTTTTTTTTTTTGTTTTTTTTGTTTTTTTTTTTTTTGGGGGGGGGGACACTTGCACATCCTCCAGTTTTTCTCTGTTTAGTTTTTGTTTTAAAAAAGGGCATCTTAAACCCCATGTGTCCCTGCGCGGATCCACCATGGGTTGTAATCTGGATGACAAAGAAATGATAAAGTCAATCTTTCTATAAATGTGATTAAAAAAAATGGAATATTTATGCACCATGTGTATTTTCTTTTTCCTTTTGTTTTCTTCATTTCCAGTTGCCATCATCAAGGACATGGACTGCATTCACGAGATAACCAATACCAGAATTGAACAACGAAGCACCATCAGATCCATCCCAGCAAAATGTGTCTGACCAACTTCTAACTAGTGAGTGTTTGTAAAGCCTTAATCTTGTTGGGAAACCAAACCAGATATTGCTGCATTAATCTTTTTGGAAAATCCATCAGTAATTAAGATTAAATGATGCTATTGCTATCTTATACACTTTAATAGCAATTAAAAAGGATGACATAAACTACACACAAGCAAAGAATGTATTATCCTGGCTACGATGTATCAGTGTTTTTTGCAGTTGTCAGGGGTGGGTCCAGAAATTCTGTGAAGTTGGGGGGGGGGACCACACGCATGTCCTCCAGTTTTTCTGTTCATTTCTTTTGTTAAAAAAAAAAATAAAGGGTATCTTACACCTGATGTGCCCCACATGAATCAACCACTGGTTGCAATCTGGATGACATGTTATCCTTCTTGTTATGTTGTAGCAAATGGCTAACACACAACTGGAGAATGTAGCTTGTCTGCAAATTGTACTTGGACCTTCCAAGCAGAGTGATAATCTATTTGCAATTTTCAAATGAGGATACATGTACTGTTTGACTGTTTTTGCATTAGTGCAGATCACCAGTCTGTCCGATCTCTGCTGATGAGCAGAAAAAAAACCTCTTGTTTATGGACATTTGAATAGGGCTTTCTGAAATTTGTGGTATTAAAAGGTTATTCTAAATGAAAAAAAAATTCAATCTTTAAAAAAAAAATCTGATAGAAACAATAAAATAAACATGGGCTATGTATGTTTTGTTTTCCTCATTTACAGTTGGCATAAAAAAAGGACATCAACTGCCTTCCTGAGATACCAATGCTAGTATTGAACAATGAAGGAGCACCGTCAGATTCATCCCAGCAGAATGTCAGCTCCGACCAACTTCTCACTGGTGAGTGTTAGTACAGCCTTAACCTTGTTGGGAAACCCAACCAGATATTGCTGAATCAATCCTGTTGGAATATCCATTAGTAATCCGGATTAAATGACGCTATTGTTGCCATATAATAGGAAATAAAGAGAATGACATCAACTATACACAAGCATAGAATGTAGCATCCTGGCTCCCATGTACCAGTATTTTTTGCAGTTTGCAGGGGTGGGTCCAGGAATTCTGCATTTTTTTTTTTTTTTTTTTTTTTTTGGGGGGGGGGGGGGGACCACACGCACGTCCTCCAGTTTTTCTCTGTCAATTTTTTTTTTTTTTTTGTTAAATAAAAGGGGGGCATCTTAAACCCTATGTGTCCCCGCGTGGATCCACCATGGGTTGTAATCTGGATGACATTTTGTCCTTTCAAAGAAATGATAAAGTCAATCTTTCAATAGATATGATTTAAAAAAAAATGTAATATTTATGCACCATGTGTATTTTCTTTTTCTTTTTGTTTTCTCCATTTCCAGTTGGCATCACCAAGGACATGGACTGCATTCACGAGATACCAATACCAGAATTGAACAATAAAGCACCATCAGATCCATCCCAGCAAAATGTCAGCTATGACCAACTTCTCACTAGTGAGTATTTGTAAACCCTTAATCTTGTTGGGAAACCCAACCAGATATTGCTGCATTAATCTTGTTAGAATATCCATTAGTAATTAAGATTAAATGATGCTTTTGCTGTCTTATACACTTTAATAGCAATTAAAAAGGATGGCATAAACTACACACAAGCAAAGAATGTATTATCCTGGCTACGATGTATCAGTGTCTTTTGCAGTTGTCAGGGGTGGGTCCAGAAATTCTGTGAAGTTGGGGGGGGGGGGGACCACACGCATGTCCTCCAGTTTTTCTGTTCATTTCTTTTGTTTAAAAAAAGGGTATCTTACACCTGATGTGCCCCACATGAATTAACCACTGGTTGCAATCTGGATGACATGTTATCCTTCTTGTCATATTGTAGCAAATGGCTAACACACAACTGGAGAATGTAACTTGTCTGCAAATTGTACCTGGACCTTCCAAGCAGAGTGATAATCTATGAGCAATTTTCAAATGAGAATGCATGTACCGTTTGACTGCTTTTGCATTGATGCAGATCACCAATCTGTCCGATCTCTGCTGGGCCAAAAAAAAAAAAAAAAAAAACTCTTGTTAGTGGACATTTACAAAGGGCTACCTAAAAATTGTGCTATTAAAAGGTTAATCTTAGTAAAAGAAATTATAGAATCAATCTTTCAATAAATATGATGGAAACAAATAAGATGTTTGTGCACCATGTGTATTTGTTTTTCTTTTTGTTTCTTCATTTCCAGTTGGCATCACCATGGACATGGACTGCACTCAAGAGATATGCTAGCATTGAACAATGAAGCACCGTCAGATCCATCCCGCAGAATGTCATCTCTGACCAACTTCTCACTGGTGAGTGTTTGTAAAGCACTTAATCTAATCGGGAAACCCAACCAGATATTGCTGACTCAATCTTGTTGGAATAACCATTAGTAATCCGGAATAAATGATGCTATTGCTGTCATATGATGACAAATAAAAAAGATGATATCAACTATACACAAGCATAGAATGTAGCATCCTGGCTTATATGTACCATTATTTTTTTTTTTTTTTACAGTTGTCAGGGGTGGGTCCAGGAATTCTGTAAAGTGTGTGTGTGTGGGGGGGGGGGACCACGTGCACGTCCTCCAGTTTTTTCTGTTGATTTTTTGTTAAAAAAAAACAAAAACAATAAGGGCATCTTACATCCCATATGTCCACGCATGGATCCACCATGAGTTGTAAGCTGGATGACATCTTGTCCTTTCAAAGAAACAACTGATAAATTCAGTCTTTTAATAAATATGATAAAACAAATGTAATATTTATGCACCATGTGTATCTTATTTTCCTTTTTGTTTTCTTCATTTCCAGTTGGCATCACCAAGAACATGGACCGCATTCAAGAGATACCAATACACACTTTGTACCAGAATTGAACAATGAAGCACCATCAGATCCATCCCAGCAAAATGTCAACTCTGACCAACTTCTCACTACAGTGCACTCCCGTTATAACGAAATGCTCGGGACCGGCAGTTTTCTTTCGTTATAACGAAATTTCGTTATAACCGAACAAAAAAGATATATAACGAAAACAAGGAAGCCACGCATACATCAAATTCTGTATGTTGAATACTCGTCGTACCCTGGAAAGCTACGTGAACAAGAAAACAAGTAAAATTGTACATGTAGTTATTCATACACAATAACGCAAGTTCCCCTCGGAAACTGTGCGTGACACACCAAGCGAACACACAGTGATGTGACGCGTTTTCCCATGCAGAGACGCTATAAACGCTTGTTCCGCTACGTATTTTCGAAAGCGATCCTCATTTCGTTGTAACGGAGCACATTTCTTTTGTTTTTCTTTGTCAGTGGCACTCGGAAAAGACTTCGTTATAACGGAATTTTCGCTATAACCGTGTTCGTTATAAGCGAATTTTGTACCATAGACTTTAATGGCGATAATTTTGGGACCAGAAGTTTTACTTCGTTATAACGAAATTTCGTTATAACCGTGTTCGTTGTAACGGGAGTGCACTGTAATTATTGCTTGCCTATGGTGCCTACAGTTGTTTGTGCATGCAAAAGCAATTTAGTCTATGTATTCAAATTTTTGATAATTTATCTCCCCACCACAATTCTCCATGTTATGATTTGTCTATTCTATAGCTATTAAATATTCTGTGATATCATAATAAGCTTTGATATTTCTTTAACAATAATTGTCACATTTTTTCATGTGAAAGATGTACATGTAACAGCTTTATTCCTCCTTCCAAATATGATTTGATTTCTGTAGAACCGTTGCGTAGATATCACTGTTATATCGAAATGAAAGTACAATCACAAACATGCACATAATAACAACTCAAATCATACAATGTACTTTTTTTTAAGCCCTAAGACCTGAGTTATTAGAGATTCACTAATATTAGGGGGAAGTTGGCCTTCTGCTTTAAGCCATTTCCATCTGATGAATGATTCAGTATGTTTTTCAATATAAACTGTATTGCGTACAATTTTTTCATGTTAAAATCGGTTTAACAATTGATTTAGATCAATATCTCTTTAACCAAAGACATTTTGATTTGTACATTTAAAAATCTCGAGGAAATGTAACCATTGTATTAAAGGACATATTCATTATCAATGAATTTAAATCAATATTTATTTTACCACAGACATCTTGATCATTCTGTAAATTCAAAAATTTTTAATGAAATTTTACCATTGTAGTTAAGAACATGTTCATTCCTTTTCTTTTCTTTTTGGATGTGAGATATGGATTGATTATGAAATAAAAATTGCTGCATTTTAATGCAGCCTTGTCTCAAGACTCACTTTCTTTGTTTTGTTTTGTTTTTCTCTTCTTTGTACTGTGATCTCATATTGTGAGGAAATCATAATATTATGCACACTAAAATGTCAGCATATATAATTGGAACTGAAATAATATTCATAGTACTACTTGAATATCATTTAAGTCTGTAGGGGTCTGTAGGACAATACACCTTTTATTATTTGTGTGAACAAGTACAATCCATGTTTGTGTGTGTGGATGTTTCTGCGTAGAAAATTATTTTGCATCTGTTTCAAAGTCCTGAACGTATATAAAACAATAATGTGACACAGACGTGTGGCTAAGTAAATTTTTTGCTTGTTATTTCTGATGAGCAAGCTGATAATTGAGTTTTACCCAACTGGATGATCATGAGTTATGTCTGCCATGCATGTGAGCTGTAAAAGAAAATCTTTATTCATGGGTTAAAATGTACAGTATTCATCACGGCAGCTTAGAAAGAATGAAAGTTAGGTCATGATTACAGTCATGATTGCGGCATGAATTATCACAAAGAATAGCAAGGCTTGGATGTGTGATTTTGGCTTTTGTTTACAGTATTGGAGAGTGGGAGAGAGGGTTAAAGCGTTGCAAGGGAAAGAGAAGAGGTGGAGGAGAGCAATGAGAAGATGAAATGAGAGGAAAAAGAGGAGGCAGGCTGCAATGAAAAAGCAATAATTTCATGGGCCCCACCTCTTTCACAATACACGTATAACCACTTTTTGCGAGATACAAATTTACAAACTGATCAAAGATAATGTGTCCTAAACAGGGAGTGGGTTTTTTGATTGTTTGTTTGTTTGTTTGTCTGTTTGTTTGTTTGTTTGTTTTTTTACATCAAAGGAACTCTCGTCTGATGGCTGAAGCGTAATTCATGTCAAAAAACAAAACAAAACAAAACAATCAAACAAAAAATCTGCAGAGGAACCTCCCCCTCCCATACCAGTGTTTCATCATGCACGCCAAAACTAGACCTTGGACGTATTTGTACTACATCTTATGAAATTATGACACAGAATAGTTGCATTCACACAAAAATATGCACGAAATCACTCGTTTTACAGATAAATACCACGTAACCATGCATATCGCATAGACGCGCGTGTTATAAGAATAGGATACGTCGGTTCGGAGATCGCACTTTCGGTACGCGCGTTCAGCAAACTGACGTATCACCCCGATACGTCAGTTCGGATGACCGCGCGTACTGAGAGTGCGATCTCCGAACCGTCGTATACATGTTTTTCGACTCTTCCTGTGCGGAGGCCTTTCTTTTTGTGAACGTAGCATTAGTTTTATTCATACATGATTTTAAATACATATATTATACGAATCGTCTGGTATTTGCCTTTCTTTTCATATAAAAAGATCGGGAATAAAAGCAAGAAATTTCTTTACACTAGACTTCAAAGGACCCCCAAACTTCAAACGCGTTTTTCTCGAAAACGTGTTCTCGCACACCGCTGACAGATACGACGGTTCGGATGGTCGCCGACGATTTGATAGACATCAGGTGATTTTTTAAAGAACAAAGAAATAGATAGGACTGGCAGGATGTTAGGAGTATATGTTTGACAAGGAGTTGAGGTGTTTAACGAGAATATTGTGGTAGTGTGAGTTAAATCGGGAATCCTGCTGGAGGAGTAAGTTAAAGGGCTCGTAGCGAAGCTGGGTTTTGTTTTCTAAATATTAGGAGGAAGGGAGAGTGTCAGGTTGGGTTCGAGACGCAGGTAGGTTACGCAGGTGAGAGGAGAGGGTCAAGTTGGGGACAGGTAAGCGGATTGGTGGAAAGAGGGTTGTCAATAATTCAGGTGTGGGAAATTAATTAAAATGATTGGATAATGGAATTGTACGAGGGATTCATAGGTTAGTCTAAAAGGGCATGTATTGTAGGGAGAAGACAGATTTTTTGTCGAGAGATTTATAGAGATTTTTCATCGAGAGATTTATAGAGATTTCATCGAGAGAGATTTCAGGAGAAAGATTTCATCGAGAGATTTCAGGAGAATTTGGTACACACTTCGAGACAGATTTTAGGAGAATTTGGCACACACTTCGAGAGAGATTTCTGGACACAATGTGGAGAGAACTTTGGCAGATAGATTAAATCTCAGTGAAAATGTAGCCCGTTGGCATCAATTTCTTTTTTTTTTTTTTTTGAACGTTGGTGAACGTTGAACGTTGTTAATGGAGAGAGAGCCGTGGGCCGAACTTTACTTCTGACGTGGGGAACGCCGTCCGTGCCACTGTCCGAAGAGTTGCCGTGTAACAAGAGGAAAAAAAAAAAGATTGTGAATTGTGCACAAACCCCACCCCTGAGGCCCACTTATGTTTTGAGGAGACCCAGAGGGAAGTGAGGCGCAGCCGGAGACCAGCCGCCGGTGCGACGGACGCGATTCGGGCCGAAGCGACGAAGGCAGCCACCGACGGAGCTCCGGGTAACGTCGGCGAATAGGACTGAGAGAAGGGAGGGCTTCCATAACAACTGCAGTATTCCGCGGACAATTTCCTATTAACCCCCCCCCTTTTTTTTTTGGAACTTGCACCCGAGGCCATGTAAGTAGAAATAACCGAGATTGAATTATGCGCATGCTTGGTTATATTGTATCAAAATGTTGAATTGCCAAGCAACTGTGGGTTTTAAAGTGATCTAACAAGAGGAGATTTTCCCCTTAAATAAATACCAAAGTAAATTTTATGAAATTGATGTAACGTTTGTTTAATTTTTGTCCTTAAATTAATTTAATTAATATTGCTGATGATGTGGCAGGTGTGTCTATAAATCCGAGTGCACTAACCAAATCCCCTCGCGTCTTACAGACCGGGCGCGAGCCCAGCCATCCCCTGCCGCTGGTAGCCCCAGCCCAGGGCGGTGAGCTGGGGCGGGAGAGTAGAGGGTTAGACATAGAGAGAGAGAGAGAGAGTGAGAGGAGAGAGAGAGAGAGAGGCGGTTCATAATAGGTGTTAAAGGCCTACTCTGTTTTCTCACACAGCCACCAAAGATGACGTTATACCACTTTTATCTGACGATTAATTGTTTCGCTGTATTTCTTCAAGCCCGAGCATCTCCTGTGACTAGTGGTAATTGTTAACCTTGTAGACCAAAACACGCATTTCATAGAAGGCATTATCCGATCGACACTAACTTCATGGTACATTCTAAAAACAGATTGGTTAAAAAATCAACCAATCTCATTGGTTAACCCGATATTGGTTGTTTCAGCCATTACATTGGTTATAAACTAACCAATTCGTTGGTCAACCAGTAACCAATGTAATTGGTTAGGCTATATTGGTTGTTTCAGCCATTATATTGGTTATAAACTAACCAATTCGTTGGTCAATCAGTAACCAATGTAATCGGTTAGGCTAGCTATTCGGGTATAGGGCCTGTAACCAATCCATATTGGTTGCCGCGCTCACAGTCATGCAGTTATCTTATTTCTTTATCATTTTTTTTTTTTTTTTTTTTAGTTGTAAGCGACATTTCCCGTTGTTTTGCAGAGTTTGTTTTAAATAGTTTAATCATAAGGCCGGTTTATGCATCTCACAGAAAAAAAAAACAACAACAACAACCCTCTCAGTAAGTTTTGCATAAAACTTTGTCTCGCAGGAAGTGAGGAAGTGGGTCACCTGACTGGACCCACGCGGTCGGCCATTCCTGAATAACCTATACGAGCGCGATATCAAAAGATGCTTCATACTTGACCTACTTCGATTTTCTTACAGAAAATTGTAAGAAAGTTGTGAAAATAAGACGCTACTATTCAAAAATGGTTAAACATATCAACCTAATTGGAACTTAATTCATTCATACGAGAATTTAGTGCAGATCGATAATGAGACAATGCATTAGTTACATATTATGCATGATTACATTGACAAAATACAATTATAGGCCGAAAATGAATTTAATGAATAAAATGAACTTGTGTATGTGTGTGTGTGTGTGTGTGTGCGCGCATTTATGTGCGGGAGTAAAGGGCGGTTTTTTTCAGTTTGAACATAATTTCTGTTGGTTCTTATATCGATCATGCATCTCCATTACGAGACCATGTAAAAATAACAAAATGTGATTCCAGATGGAGGTTGATTGTTGTCATTTTTTTTAATTATATCAATCATGCATTTTCATTTAGAGAGTATATGTACAACATAACTTAAACATCGAATATCAAAGCCTATTTTTTTTTCAACTTTCATGTTTCCATACGGCATAAATTTTGCTTGTCTAAATATGTGAGTTTGGGTCAAAAGACGTCTTTAAGACGCCATAAAGGTCGTCAAAAGTCGACATACGTTTTGCTTCTATATCGATCATGAATATTCATGAGAGGCGATCTGATATGCAAAAGCTATTGGCAAAAAGTAAATACATTAATCTATAAGGTATTCATATTGACTTCGATCTTAAAATGTGTAGAAGAATTGTATACTTAATTGTGATATTCATTATTCAAATTTCAACTTGTGTTTCAGGAAATATTTTCATATTTCAGCTGGCCTGATAAGAATGGAATATAGTTCAGTAACCATGCCTTCAATCATTACAATGTTTCGTGGGTATATAAACCATGGGTTGCATTGTGACTGTAGTTAGGAATAGGACATAGACATAGATTCTAGTGTACTAGGGTGTGTAGTATAGGTCATTTATATTCAATAGGCTAACATTACGTCATCGTTGGTTGTGCACTATAGTCTAGCTAAAGAGTACGATATGAAATTAGCCGTAAATATGACGTGTGGCACTCACCAGTCGTATTTTTTTATTCATGAAATGTGGTTAAATCCCAACCAATATCACTGGTCCCTTCAACCAATGTGGATTGGTTGCATCATATATATAGCCCATACTAGATTAACCAATCTATGGTTAAACTAACCAATCCATGTTGGTTAAATGTGCAACCAATGTAGATTAGTTGATATTTGAACCAAACGAGATTGGTTACTGCTGGATTGGATGCACTATTCCTGTTGGTTACCATAATCTATTATTCTGTGCAGCCCTGTTGCATTTATCATGGGCCGAGCATGGTTTAACAAAGAAACACGGAATGTATATCAGTTTGCTTAACTCTTTATGTGCCATGGTGGAAACCCCCTGTGTGCCACCTTATTCTAAGACACAAAGGTAGTCATGCTTTGAGAAAGAATTCTGTTTTTCCAATTTGTATAAAATGTTAATTCTACAAATTTCTGTTAAGATGGGCATAATAGTAGATAAAGTTAGAAGAGGAATGCCAAGCTTTGTTTCGATATAAATTGTATGACGAATCTATTTTCAATGATTCTTTTGAATGACCAGTTGCTACATTACTCTAAAGGCATGACTTTTGCACATAAAACCTTGACAGAAACCTAAAATGTACAAGGAAATCTAGTTGGGAACACCGCTTGATAGTCAATTACCACATACAATGCAAGCCGTATAAGAGAGGAACAAAAGCACGAGAAACGCTTTCATTGTGCCGCGGGATTAGCAATGATTAGCGATATATCGATCGGTTTTGTCGGCTTTGTTTGTTGAGCAGAATATGCGAAGTTGGCACGCCGTCGACTGAGTCAGACGTGCGAACGTGGCACATAGAGAGTTAACCTACATCAAGTCATTCATTGTTTCAAACGAAATTAAGAAATTCCCTCGTGTCCATACATGTACTACAATCGTTCTTATTGACTCTGTTGTTTAAAAGATAGGGCATCAACACTATTCTGTGATTTACAGTTTACTCACAAAGAAATCTGATTCAGTCTCCGCGCACAATTCTCAGGGAAAACTCCATAACGTTCACACGTTGGGTTGCATGGTCAACTTACCTTCTGCATCGAAGCCACAGAACCCAGAACAGCAATTACAGTGTTGTGCACGAAGGGTGCAGTATCCCCGGGGCTTAGTGTTTTACCAATAACCGGTACTGCCGGAACGCGGGAACCTTAGTCATTGTATTTCCTCTCCAGACAGACAGTCTGGGAATAGGACAATCTATATAAAACGGAGTGACCATACGATTTGATGGCAATATCCGTCAAGTCGGGTTTGTCTACCAAAGAGTCACGAATTTCACTCGGGAAGCGACAATAGTCGACCGATGCAACGCGAGGAGACAGTGTGAAGGATTAACTCTGACTGTAGAGGGCGATGCTCGAGAACCGAGAAAGCCAAATGTCTGGAATTGGTATAGAATCATGCATTTAATAATAATAATTCATTCACTTATTTTATTGAGCGGTCAAAATCATGCAAAGGCGTTTTTTTTTTTTTTTTCTTCTTCTTCTTTTCAGGCTGAAAAGCTTTGTCACATAATTATTTTCAACTCCATTTACTTACTGACTGCCTATTAACTGTTGTGACAAAGAAGTGATTATTTCTTTAAGAGACAGGGAGCAGCCATGTCCTTCTCATGTCGCTCGTGAATAAAATTATATCAGTTTTCGTATTTGCGTAATCAGACTGTCCTTCTAGACCTCATAAAATTGGCATCGAGTGTGTATAAATGTCACCTTCTTATACCGATACTCATCTTTTACCGCATTCCATCAATAACATTGAATGATCAGGAATACACATGAGAATCCCTTTCAGAGAGCTTTTAATGAGCTTTTAATGTGGTTTTAATGTTGTATCATTTGGCAGCATAAAAGGGGGAAATATCATTCCAGTCTGAGCTTGCTCATTGATAATCAAAAATTCACGTTTTTCTCAGAACTGGGAAATTATGGATGTAGTATGTATACCTTTTGAAACCGAACTCTTCAAATGCCTACGTGTGGGACATAAAATGCAAAGTGAATGGGAAAACCTCCTTTTGACATGGACGCTGTTATGTACTTACATTTGCTTGGTTAATGATTATCTCTGCACCTACTCTAAAGAATATTATATTCTATGTAACTGCCTCTAATATTCAGTTGACTTCAGGGAGAGTGTAACAACATTATTGAGTCATTCTAGGACTAAGAAAGGAAAATATAGAATCTAGATACTTCTTTTATTTTCTTATTTTCATGACAGGCTGTGCAGTTGGTCTTCAATTAATATTCCTCCTTTGAAAGAGTTCAGTAAGCCAGACTACGAGTTAGTTTCACTCAAAAATATCACATGGATTCTGTACATACGATATGCACCCAATAAAATATCGTCCCTTCAAATTTCATTATAAAACCTTTCATCTTCCAGTCAAAATGCAGTTTGTAGAATAATCCATACTCAATATCTGCAGATATTCATTTTTTTTTTGCCAAACTGTATTTCTGTGTTTTTATTATTTCTTTTCTTCATTCATTCTAGTATCTTGTACGATTTTGCGATGCAGTCAGAGATGTTCCATTTCCATATCGACGCACGTGCAACCCCGCCCTCTTGCAATCGTAGTTGACCCACTGCCGTCCAGGTTCAAAGCAATAGCTCAAAGTTCAAGCGGGATTCCCCATGACTCCAGCACTACCAAAAGGCAGTCCTGGTGTGCATTTACAAGTATACCATTTTGTACTTACGGTACAGGGACGCGACACAAATACAGGATACTGCCAATATGTTGTGTCACTTTTAATCTCACTGAATCTCCTCCATGATCCAAAGTCAAAGTAGGTATACACATAAATGTACGTAAGTGGGCCTATGAGCAATAAACTGGATTCAAAAGTAATATTTTGTTACTATTTATGTCATTTATTTATGGGTTATCTTCATCATTATTGATATATATGTATATATATATATATATATATATATATATATATATATATAATACTATCCATCTTGGAATTTTCCATGTGTTAAACTTCGAGTGTTATAAAGAAGAATGAGGCTCAAATACACCATCTGTAGTTCCAACACGAAGTTGGACCTACAGATGGTGTATTTGACATGCATTCTTCTTATGTACAATATATATATATATATATATATATATATATATATATATATATATATATATATATGGGTGAGAATTTTGAACGATGTACAATTGCCAATTTTCGCACCTTATGACATTCTTTCCCTTAGAACACGCCAGGATGATCTAAGAAACCAGATTTTTTCATGTCATCTCAAAGATTGGAAAATTTCCTTTCAGGAAATATATGGTTTGGTTGACTTTTGCCTGATATTTTTCATTTGACAAGGACTTAAAGCGTAAAAATACGGTAAAAACGCTATTTTCACAATAATTTTTGTTTTTCAAACTAATGATGTGCATTTTTAAGCGTACGTGTCATCTAATATCTGACCATTTTCTGGATCTGACATATCATGGGTATAAACCAGAAAATTATAAGAACTTTATGAGCACGTATAAAATCACAGAGAACAATTGAAATATCAAAGTCCTAAACAGACGAACGTCCGTGGTGCTTTTATTTCTATCGCTGCTGCAAATTCTACTTTGTTGTCCCAACTGTAATGTATACGAAAATTTGGTGTTCTACCTAATGAACATATCCTGCAAAAATTGTACGTCTGCTGGCTGTACATGGGACGCAATATTCTTTTATGCAAAATTATACTCAGTTTTCGTCACGGACGTGCTTCCGTTACTTTCTAATAAAGATCGTATCCCATTAAACGCTATTGGTGATATTGTTCTCAGTCGTAATCAACTAAGATCTAGCCACAAGATAATATATTTGTTTTGAGTTTCTGTCCATCCTTTGTCAAATAGGAACCGAAATTATATTTTTAGACGAACCTCCGAGAAAGAAAGAACGTCCGTGATGATTAAAACGTTTTCGAGTGGGACACCATCTTGCTTTGATGACGAAGGTGCATTTTACCTTTGGCTCTCTAGCCGAGGAGCTGTATGTTATTTTTGGAGCGGACT
The DNA here is from genome assembly GCF_964275005.1 of Diadema setosum. NCBI lineage: Eukaryota > Metazoa > Echinodermata > Echinoidea > Diadematoida > Diadematidae > Diadema > Diadema setosum. Next base: position 31,642,388 of record NC_092687.1, read on the forward strand.
GAGGCTTGTCCGCAGTTTTTGGACCATGCAATTCACCGAAAACCAAGCAAATAATTAATATTTTCTCTGAAAATTCACCTCCTGATCCACCTCTGAGCAATACATATGTTGTAAGGATGTCAAATGTCTTATAATATGCATTGACAATACCTTTTCAAATTTTTGAAAGAGTTAGGAAGGCTAGGTACTCTCTGCCGATTAGTTATCCGTCCGGGAACATGACCCTATCAGTAGAACGAACGTCCGTGACAATTCCAGCGAACATCCGTGACGTATGCAATCCCTTCGATAGGGATAACTTGGCCCGAAAGTGTCCTTTATTCTTTAAAAGTTTTAGCTCCAATAGCCACAAATAAATTTTTACAAAGTAAACAATGAGTTTAGGGCAGTAGTTTCAGAATTTTTAAGGCGTTATGTGATCATGACGAAGAAACAGTTGAAAATTTACTCACAATTTTACGCTTGTTTTCCCTCTAATTATACAAAAACAGCTAAACACTGAAAAGTTATAGGAAAATGGAATTTTGCGTAATCTGTAATTTCTGTGCATTTAAATTTCTTTCTGATGAGGATCTGGAGACAATTTGTACTGTTACAGGTTCTGAAAGATTCGCTCACGGACGTTCTGTCCGACAAAGGAAATTGCTGATAATTACAAATATATCACTGCACATAAAGTTAATGTTAGTTGAAAATATTACCAAATCACCGAGCCGCTCATACCCAAAAGTGAATAATGTTCAGCACTCAATTTACTTGTAATAACAAAAGGAAAACGTTTTGGTCACGGATGTTCGTTGGTAGAATAAGTCAATGGATTACATAGTAGGAGAAAGAGGATCAGTGCCACTTTTTAGTGACAGGTGCGCCAAGTGTTTATCTTTTGAGTATGGTAGCTGCCGTCTCAAACAGAACACATCCAGTTTGGGCCTCCATAACGGACGTTCGCTGTAGTTGTCATGATATTAAATGCCTTAATTCATTCTTATTTTTCTCTTCATGACGATTTTACTCTCATTCCCTCAATAGCCTGGACATGCTGCGACCAAACAGAAACAAAACAAAACAAACCAAAACAAATCCGAAAAGTGCTACGTAATCACATGCAGGATAATGACGGAAGAAGTCTGTAATGGGCATGTGTTGAATAAAAAATGGAAAAGTTTCAAAAGGACGTGGAAGCAGTTGAATAAAAATGACTGAGAAACAGAGAAGGGATCGAGCTCCAACACACAGAGAAAAGAATTGCCAGTGCACTCCCGTTGTACCAAATTCCTCTGGAGAAGTTTTTTTTTTTTTTTTCTGTGTTTGTTTATTTTTTTATTCATCGAAATACCGTCACAAGCGCACAAAAATAATGCAGTATACAATTATTGTCTGATGAAAACAAACAAATCCTCCGCTTATCATCACATGGTGTTGTTTTATACTCATCAATGAAAAGCAATGTTCATTTGTAATTCTTTCCAAGATTTTTTTTTTCATTTTACATTTAAGAGACAGAGAGATCGTCAATTTGTTTGTGCTTTTGTGCTTACTTTGAAAACACATGTTAAAAAAAGTAATGATTAAAAATAGGTTTAAGGTTGCAGTTTGATACGTTCGCTCTTTATTAGATTCGTTACTCCGATGTTCAAAGGTTTGTTATTCCGAAAATGAAAAAAAAAAGTTTGTAGTTAATTAAGGAGGTTTGTTATTAAAAATTTTCTTATTCCGAAAGTTTGTTAGTCCGAAAAATAAATATCAAGGATCATTATTTTAGGTCCGTTCTTCTAAAAGTGGAAAGGGCTTGATATTCGTTTGGGTGAAAACGGTTATTATGAGGTTTTGAAATTTGGAGGATTTTAGTTGTTAACTTGTTTCTCCACATTTGGATAAGCGAACATGATTTTTCATGTTCCAATTAATAAACCTTTCGATTAAACTTCGGAGATTCCTATCATTTACCGAATAAAAAAGCTTCATAATTATACCCACTCTATCAATTTTCGTATTGACAAACTGTATGGATAACGAGCCTCCGAAATGACGCGCTACAGAATGTTTGTTATAACAAACCATATTGTATAATATCGAAGTCTCAAACATCCATCCAAGTAATATGGACTTATTGTGTCTTGTTATGACGAAACTTAAACAGTATCGAACCTATTATCATTTCTGACTAATATAATAATACAAATTCTCCTCGGTATCTGTGTGTAACACAAGGAGCAAACATAGAGGGATTTCTTCCCAACGTATTCGTTTGCCCTCCCCAGCTAAACTTCGTATTTCTATAACGGAGCACATTTCTGTTGTCTTTCTATGTTAATTCTTTGTCATAATTTTAGCTGTGACCATGTTCGTTATAAGCAATTTTTTCATTGTAGACTTTAGATAACAAATTTAAGACCTGAATCTTTACTTCATGATAACGAAATTTTGATAAATATATTCATTCTCAAGGATGGACTACGTCACTGAGATTACACGTATACGTTTGTACGTTCATTTACGAGAGATGGTAAAATTATTTTCTTTGATTCCTCAGTATGAGAAGATAAACAAGCTTATATAATTGAGAATTGGTAATATCTGTTCAGGATTTTGCAGAGGAGTTTGTTCTCGACATGAAATTGCTGTTTGTTGTGAATAGAATGCGTTTCCAACTCAAGAGAGCTGCATCTTGTTTGTTCCGAACGTCCGTGAGCTACATGCGAACCTCCGTGATGAAAACTTTGCTATGTTCGTTGGGTTATAGAGACTGCCTAGATCAGATACATCTTAAAAAGGTATGTTATAATTTGGGAGTGGGGATTGAAGTATGGGATAGTGAAATAAGAGGTCAAAATATTGAGTTTCTGTAAAATGCGCGTAAAGTGGAGAAAGTGTTTAGCGGAAGAGCAATATTTCAACAGAAACGACGAATTTAGTTAAATCATCAGTTGTCTACCATTACGTACAGGTTTAGAGTACAAGCTTAATATTTTGCAAGCACGTACACATGTCCCTTAAGATATTTTGTTAGGATTTTGAATTGAATCAGATCTTTGTAAACTATGTTAAATGGTATTCAAGTGTATGTGCTGTACTATTCCTCACGGACGTTCGCTGCTCTGGACATGGTAAACATTAGCGGTGATTAAAAACTTGTTCCTCTGGGAAAATCCTAGTATAATTGGGTTCATATTAAAGCTTCAGTTAAACTCTTTCAGGTAAGATGAATAATTTGGAGAATTTCCTACTTTTTAAATTTTGCCTTGTTTTGGTTCAATTGTACATCGTTCAAAATTCTGACCCATATATATATATATATATATATATATATATATATATATATATATTGTAGTTGTTCCGCGTATTGGCAGTACTAAAAATAGCAATAATAAAGTCACAACAGAGGAATGCAGGGAATGCATTAATAGCCAATCTTGATTTAATGAATATATATATATATATATATATATATATATATATATATATATATGGGTGAGAATTTTGAACGATGTACAATTGCCAATTTTCGCACCTTATGACATTCTTTCCCTTAGAACACGCCAGGATGATCTAAGAACCCAGATTTTTTCATGTCATCTCAAAGATTGGTAAATTTCCTTTCAGGAAATATATGGTTTGGTTGACTTTTGCCTGATATTTTTCATTTGACAAGGACTTAAAGCGTAAAAATACGGTAAAAAAGCTATTTTCACAATAATTTTTGTTTTTCAAACTAATGATGTGCATTTTTAAGCGTACGTGGCATCTAATATCTGACCATGTTCTGGATCTGACATATCATGGGTATGTACCACAGAATTATAAGAACTTTATGAGCACGTATAAAATCACAGAGAACAATTGAAATATCAAAGTCCAAAACAGACGAACGTCCGTGGTGCTTTTATTTCTATCGCTGCTGCAAATTCTACTTTGTTGTCCCAACTGTAATGTATACGAAAATTTGGTGTTCCACCTAATGAACATATCCTGCAAAAATTGTACGTCTGCTGGCTGTACATGGGACGTAATATTCTTTTATGCAAAATTGTACTCAGTTCTCGTCACGGACGTGCTTCCGCTATTTTCTAATAAAGATCGTATCTCATTAACCGCCATTGGTGATATTGTTCTGAGAAGTAATCAACTATTAGATCTAGCCACAACACAATATGTTTGTTTTGAGTTTCTGTCCATCCTTTGTCAAATAGGAATCGAAATTATATTTTTAGACAAACCTCCGAGCAAAAGAGAACGTCCGTGATTATTAAAACGTTTTCGAGTGGGACACCATCTTGCTTTGATGACGAAGGTGCATTTTACCTTTGGCTCTGTAGCCGAGGAGCTGTATGTTATTTTTGGAGCGGACTGAGGCTTGTCCGCAGTTTTTGGACCATGCAATTCACCGAAAACCAAGCAAATAATTAGTATTTTCTCTGAAAATTCACCTCCCGATCCCCCTCTGAGCAATACATATGTTGTAAGGATGTCAGATTTCTTATAATTTGCATTAACAATACCTTTTCAAATTTTTGAAAGAGTTAGGAAGGCTAGGTACTCTCTGCCGATTAGTTATCCGTCCGGGAACATGACCCTATCAATAGAACGAACGTCCGTGACAATTCCAGCGAACGTCCGTGACGTATGCAATCCCTTCGATAGGGATAACTTGTCCCGAAAGTGTCCTGTATTCTCTTAAACTTTTAGCTCCAATAGCCACAAATAAAGTTTTACAAAGTAAACAATGAGTTAAGGGCAGTAGTTTCAGAATTTTTAAGGCGTTATGTGATCGTGATGAAGAAACCTTTGAAAATTTACTCACAATTTTACGCTTGTTTTCCCTCTAATTATGCAAAAACAGCTAAACACTGAAAACAAAGTTATAGGAAAATGGAGTTTTGCGTAATCTGTAATTTCTGTGCATTTAAATTTCTTTCTAATGAGGTTCTGGAGACAATTTGTACTGTTACAGGTTCTGAAAATTTCGTTCACGGACGTTCTGTCCGAGAAAGGTAATTGCTGATAATTACAAATATATCACTGCACATAAAGTTAATGTTAGTTGAAAATATTACTAAATCACCGAGCCGCTCATACCCAAAAATGAATAATGTTCAGCACTCAATTGACTTGTAATAACAAAGGAAAACGTTTTGGTCACGGATGTTCGTTGGTAGAATAAGTCAATGGATTACATAGTAGGAGAAAGAGAATCAGTGCCACTTTTTAGTGACAGGAGCGCCGAGTGTTTATCTTTTGAGTATGGTAGCTGCCGTTTCAAACAGAACAGATCCAGTTTTGGTCTCCATAACGGACGTTCGCTGTAATTGTCATGATATTAAATGCCTTAATTCATTCTTATTTTTCTCTTCATGACGATTTTTCTCTCATTCCCTCAATAGCCTGGACATGCTGCGACCAAACAGAAAACAGAAAACAAAACAAAACAAACCAAAACAAATCCGAAAAGTGCTACGTAATCACATGCAGGATAACGACGGAAGAAGTCTGTAATGGGCATGTGTTGAATAAAAAATTGAAAAGTTTCAAAAGGACGTGGAAGCAGTTGAATGAAAATGACTGAGAAACAGAGAAGTGATCGAGCTCCAACACACAGAGAAAAGAATTGCCAATGCACTCCCGTTGTACCAAATTCCTCTGGAGAAGTTTTTGTTTGTTTGTTTATGTTTTTTATTCATCGAAATGCCGTCACAAGCGAACAAAAATAATGCAGTATACAATTATTGTCTGATGAAAACAAACAAATCCTTCGCTTATGGTGTTGTTTTATACTCATCAATGAAAAGCAATGTTCATTTGTAATTCTTTCCAAGATCTTTTTGTTTTCATTTTACATTTAAGAGACAGAGAGATTGTCAATTTGTTTGTGCTTTTGTGCTTCCTTTGAAAACACATGTTAAAAAAGTAATGATTAAGAATAGGTTAAAGGTTGCACTTTGATACGTTCGCTCTTCCTATGATTCGTTACTTCGATGTCCAAAGGATTGTTATTCCGAAAATGAAAAAAATAAGTTTGTAGTTAATTAAGGAGGTTTGTTATTAAAAATTTTCTTATTCCGAAAGTTTGTTAGTCCGAAAAAATAAATATTAAGGATAATTATTTTAGGTCCGTTCTTCTAAAAGTGGAAAGGGCCTGATATTCGTTTAGGTGAAAACGGTTATTATGAGGTTTTTTGAAATTTGGAGGATTTTAGTTGTTAACTTGTTTCTCCACATTTGGATAAGCGAACATGATTTTTCATGTTCCAATTAATAAACCTTTCGATTAACCTTCGGAGATTCCTATCATTTACCGAATAAAAAAGCTTCATAATTATACGAACGCTATCAATTTTCGTATTGACAAACTGTAAGAATAATGAGCCTCCGAAATTACGCGCTACAAAATGTTTGTTATAACAAACCATATTGTATAATATCGAAGTCGCAAACATCCATCCAAGTAATATGGACTTATTGTGTCTTGTTATGACGAAATTCGCAGTATCGAACCTACAGTTGTATTATCATTTCTGACTAATATAATAATACAAATTCTCCTCGGTAACTGTGTGTAACACAAGGAGCAAACATAGAGGGATTTCTTCCCAACGTATTCGTTTGCCCTCCACAGCTAAACTTCGTATTTCTATAACGGAGCACATTTCTGTTGTCTTTCTATGTCAATTCTTTGTCATATTTTTAGCTGTGACCATGTTCGTTATAAGCAAATTTTGCATTGTAGACTTTAGATAACAAATTTAGGACCTGAATCTTTACTTCATAATAACGAATTTTGATAAATATATTCGTTCTCAAGGATGGACTACGTTACTGAGATTACACGTACGTTTGTACGTTCATTTGCGACAGATGGAAAAATTGTTTTCTTTGATTCCTAAGTATGAAAAGATAAACAAGCTTATATAATTGAGAATTGGTAATATCTGTTCAGGATTTTGCAGAGGAGTTTGTATCCGACATGAAATTGCTGTTTGTTGTGAGTAGAATGCGTTTCCAACTCAAGAGAGCTGCATCTTATTTGTTCCGAACGTCCGTGAGCTACATGTGAACCTCCGTAATGAAAACTATGCTATGTTCGTTGGGTTATAGAGACTGCCTAGATCAGATACATCTTAAAAAGGTATGTTATTATTTGGGAGTGGGGATTGAAGTATGGGATAGTAAAATAAGAGGTCAAAATATTGAGTTCTGTAAAAGGCGCGTAAAGTGGAGAAAGTGTTTACGCGGAAGAGCAATATTTCAACAGAAACGACGAATTTAGTTAAATCATCAGTTGCCTACCATTACGTACGGTTTAAGAGTACAAGCTTAATATTCTGCAAGCACGTACACATGTCCCTTAAGATATTTTGTTAGGATTTTGAACTGAATTAGATCTTTGCAAACTATGTTAAATGGTATTCAAGTGTATGTGCTGCACTATTCCTCACGGACGTTCGCTGCTCTGGACATGGTAAACTTCAGCGGTGAATAAAAACTTGTTCCTCTGGGAAAATCCTAGTATAATTGGGTTCATATTAAAGCTTGAGTTATACTCTTTCAGGTAAGATGAATAATTTGGAGAATTTCCTACTTTTTAAATTTTGCCTTGTTTTGGCTCAATTGTACACTTTCCAGTATTAAACGACATAGCGTAATACGATATATAATTGTATTTCTCATGACATCATTCCGACATTGTCAGTAGTCCTAGGCGGAATTTCGGAGCTTGGATATTTATTCCATGTTCATCGTGTCACGGCAATAAGGCACGGCCTGGTGGTAGTTTCGCTGCCCTAAAAGCAGTAGATGACAGGTTCAAGTCCAACTGGTTCTTTTTTTTTCCCGACATGATTGTTCATTTACAAATCAGCACTTGCGATCTTAACAATTGATTTAGTTTGTAGAGGGAGAGGAATTGAAGAAACTCACACCTGAACCTTCACTCCTCTGAATAACTGAGTGTTACTAATTACTATTTTCCTTCGAAATTCTTCGAATATTGGTTCAGCAAGAGTAAAAATCTTAAGTAATAGAACGAAATTTCAGCCTTGGTGGCTACATACAATGTACGTCTTCATGGGATTTTTTTTTTCAAAATAACAATGAAAGAAGAGCAAGCGACTTTGTGGGGAAAATGGTAAATGCGACCCTGTGTGTTTTGTTTTTGTCTTTGTTTTGTATTGTTTTGTTGTTTGCGTTTTTGTTTCGTGATGCACGGTCATAAATAAGACAACAAATGCATGACGTTTGACAGAAGAAGGAAAGGAGGAATTGCCCATCGAAGTTACATTTACAGATTCTGCAAAGATGACGTCATCACTGCGAAAAGAAAGCCTGATTACATTTAATCATGTTATTTTGAATGGGATGGCAGGCACATGTTTAAAAGTATGGTTAAATTTGATAGTTCGGCTTCCGTTGAACAAGCTGATGTGCAATACATTGTCTTATAGCTGGTATATATATATATATATATATACGATATCATCCCCATATATCTTAGACGATGTCCCGTGCATCGTGTTATGAAATAACAACCTTTTGATCAGACGCAAACTTGAATGATTTGTAAATTAGGGTCACAGTCCAAAATAATTTAGTGGTATCTCAGAAAGTGCATGCTCTGTTGCTCCCATATTTTGCACACACACACCATTGGGTAATCGGATTACTTCAGGACGTCTTGGTCAGATGCGATCTTGGCTGGGCAAATAGAAATGGAGTCAAAGTTCAACAATATATATATGAGTATCTGAATATAACAACGACCCAAGTCCATGGAAGTCCATTTCGAGTAAACTTTAAAAGAAAATCATATCTTTTTTATTTGTCCAATGATATTCTATTTAACTGTGATGGGAAGGCAACATTGTCTATACAAATTAGAACATATATCATTATGACAATTAACATTTACATTAATTGTGGAGAGGCCATTTTGTGTGATGGACTTGGGTCGTTCTTTGAATCATATGGGCTTTGGTCGTTCTTTGAATCATATACATGATATTCTGCTATAGAGATGAGAGAAGAATGAGAGAGGGCGGTATAATATGAATGTATGAATGACCCAAGTCCTTCATTCTTACATTCATGTAAGATTTAACTCATTAATTTCAGGCACTTTCCGGGGGTAAGTAGGATTTATCATTTATACACAAGATGAGTCCATGCATAAGCTACAATTTCCCATGTCAAACTGAATTTGGCCAAAACTTGGACTTGGGTCGTTCTTATATTCTGTATTGGAGAATAATTAGCGTGTGTTTTTAAAAGTAATTATGTCCTATGCCCGCCATATTTTGTGGACATAGAGTCCATGTTTCCTGGATCGTTTTTAAGACATGTCAACGTCTTGATCAGACTAAGTCTTGAAGTGTAAATTAGGGTCGAAGTAAAAATTACTTATCACCATTTTTTTTTCGTAAATACATGCCCTGTAACACGTAACATTTACTTATTTGAACACTATTTTTGTTTTTCTTGCATTGTGTAATTCATTTTCAATAATATTCCATAATTATTGTAATTTCGTTTCTTCGATTTTTACTCTACAGAGAGGGAAATTATTCAACAAATGAGAAAAGTGCAAAAATAGAGAATTATTCATATTGACCAAATATTTGCACACACATAAGGCAGATAAATTGACACATTTTACAAGATGGCCAGTTTTTAATAGCAGAATAATTTTAAGTACTGTATTGTTAATCCAATACCTTTTGGGTTTGTTTGTTTGCGTGTTTGTTCGTTTTGTAACGTATCAAGTAACTCATCCAAGAGACGAGTTCAAATCTGTAGTTGATATTGAAAGTCCAGATGTTTGTTTCTCTGTCCCCTTGCCCACCAATTGTCGTTGCATTTCGACCTCTAGTCGACATTTTTTTAGAAGAATGAACTTTGGTAGTAGAGAGAGAGAGAGAAAGACCTTTAAATGGCGATTAGACACGTACTACAGTATAGGTGTGCTGTATAATGTTAGAAGACTAGGAGAGAAAAGTATGGCAAAGAGAACATTAAACTACACATATCGCCAAGTAAAGATGCAGGGGTGGGGGCAATGAAACGCTTCGGATATGATCATGTTTTTTTTCTTTCAATCGATTTATTTTTATCTTTGAAAACAAGAAAGCAAGAACAGTAATATATTTTACCATGATAACAAGTAAACAATGACAGAATCTTGATACTGAAAATCAGTACCAATAATTTATTTCATCATCGGTTAACGGACAGTGATCAAAATAAGAAATACGCATTGTATCACACCTTTAAACAGGATTGCAGTACCTAGATGGTACCATGAACAATATATTTTCCTTTCTTAGTTTTACATAGCAGAAGTAATGCTTCGGAGTCATGGGCGTCACCAGGGGGGGGGGGGGGGGTGCGTTGGGTGCCGAACGCACCCCCTTCAAATCCTAAAAAAAAAAAAACCAAAACAAAACAAAACAAAAAAAAAAAACCCTTCAGTCTGCGAGCGACCTCAACGCCGGACACTAAATGATTATTATGTTTTATTTATCTATTTATTTATTTGATATTTTGCATCGGGGACAAAAAAAAAAAGAAAAAATCGTGGGCAAAAGCAATTCGCACCCCTGGTTCTGGCAGCGCTGATTTTATACATAATTATCTAATAGTGCAAGTGTATTCTATACAGTGTTGACTATATACATAGATTTTGGACATCCTTCCCATACTTGGTCACTTCGACGCCACCTCGCTGGTCATACCTCCCCCACAGTCATGAACATAAACCGACACCCTTGACTACCAGTGGCGGATCCAGGGGGAGGGGCGCACCGGGCGTTTCCCCCCCCCCCCCCGCCCCCTCTTATATCCCAAAGCAAAAAAGTATAGCTACAAGCGGCAGTTTTTGGACTGTAAAATGTCAAAATTTTCAAGCTTGCTCGCTGGCATTTAGTCGTAATGCCATTCTCCTGAAGTTGCTGCCAGTAATTGCCGGCAGTTCCACCCGGTGCGCCCCCCCCCCTTATTGCAAAAAATATAGCTACAAACGGCAGTTTTGGGACTGTAAAATGTCACAATTTTCAAGCTCACTCGCTCCGCTCGCTCGCATTTAAATTCTCCTAATATTGCTGCCAGTAATTGCCAGCAGTTGCGCCCGGTGCGCCCCTCAATTTCGAAAGCAAAAAAAGATATAGCATCAAACGGCAGTTTTGGGACTGTAAAATGTCAAAATTTGCAAGCTCGCTCGCATTTAATCTTTATGCAATTCCCCTGATTTTACTGCCAGTAATCGTCCAGTTGCGCCCGGTGCGCCCCTCCCCGCCCCCCTTAATTTCCAAAGCGAAAAAATATGGCTGAGAACGGCAGTTTTTGGACTGTAAAATGCAAAATTTTCAAGCTCGCTCTCTTCGGCAGTTTTTCTACTGTATCAAAATTTTTTCTACTCTATCAAAATTTTCAAGCTCGCTCTCTTCCCTCGCTCGCATTTAATCTTTATGCAATTCCCCTAATGTTACTGCCAGTAATTGTCTGCAGTTGCGCCCGTCGCACCCTCCCCCCCCCCCCTTAATTTCCCAAGCGAAAAAATGTAGCTACAAACAGCAGTTTTTCTACTGTAAAATGTCAAAATTTTCAAGCTCGCTCTCTTCGCTCGCTCGCATTGAATCGATATGCAATTCACCTGATGTTGCTGCCAGTAATTGCCAGCAGTTGCGCCCGGTGGCATGCGCTCCATCCCCCCCCCCTTAATTTCCAAAGCGAAAAAATATGGCTATGAACGGCAGTTTTTGGACTGTAAAATGTAAAATTTTCAAGCTCGCTCGCGTTTAATCGTTATGCAATTTCCCTGATGTTGCTGCCAGTAATTGCCAGCAGTTCCGCCCGGTGCGCCCCCTCCCTCAATTTCCAAGGCGAAAAAATATGGCTAAGAACGGCAGTTTTTGGACTGTAAAATGTAAAATTTTCAAGCTCGCTCTCTTCGCTCGCTCGCGTTTAATCTTTATGCAATTCCCCTGATGTTACTGCCAGTAATTATCTGCAGTTGCGCCCGGTGAGCCCCCCCCCCCCCTTAATTTCCAAAGCGAAAAAAATATAGCTACAAACGGCAGTTTTTCTACTGTAAAATGTCAAAATTTTCAAGCTCACTCTCTTCGCTCGCTCGCATTGAATCATCATACAATTCACCTGATGTTGCTGCCAGTAATTGCCAGCAGTTGCGCCCGGTGGCATGCGCTCCACCCCCCCCCCCTTAATTTCCAAAGCGAAAAAATATGGCTAAGAACGGCAGTTTTTGGACTGTAAAATGTAAAATTTTCAAGCTCGCTCTCTTCGCTCGCTCGCATTGAATCGTCATGCAATTCACCTGATGTTGCTGCCAGTAATTGTCAGCAGTTCCTTCCGGTGCGCCCTCCCCCCTAATTTCCAAAGCGAAAAAATATGGCTAAGAACGGCAGTTTTTGGACTGCAAAATGTAAAATTTTCAAGCTCGCTCTCTTCGCTCGCTCGCATTTAATCGTTATGCAATTCACCTGATGTTACTGCCAGTAATTGCCGGCTATTCCGCCCGGTGTGCCCCTCCCTTGATTTCCAAAGCGAAAAAAAAATATGGCTAAGAACGGCAGCTTTTGGACTGTAAAATGTAAAATTTTCAAGCTCGCTCGCATTGAATCGTTATGCAATTCACCTGATGTTGCTGCCAGTAATTGCCAGCAGTTCCGCCCGGTGCCCCCCCCCCCCCCCCTCCCTTTATTTCCAAAGCGAAAAAATATAGCAACAAACGGCAGGTTTTTTTTTTTTACTGTAAAATGTCAAAATATTCAAGCTCGCTCGCATTTAATTGTTATGCCTTTCTCCTGATGTTGCTGCCAGTATAATTGCCGGCAGCTGCGCCCGGTGCGCCCTCCCTCCCCCCCCCTTATTTCCAAAGCGAAAAAAATATAGCTCCAAATGGTAGTTGTTTTTTTTTACTGTAAAAGATGAAATTCTAGCGACGCCGGTGTCCTTTCCCCGCTTGGTTTCCCTTAACAACAGTAAAAGTCTAGGGATTGAGAGCTTCCTATATTCCCAATGTCTGTCCAAAAAAAAAAAATGTCGTTTCATTAGGGTCAAAACGCACCCCCCTCGAAAAAAAGCTGGTGACGCCCCTGGGAGTCATCAAATCTAATGGAAACACATCATAATTATACAGTGGAGTTTTATCTTCATCTTCAAACCTCAACCATGCCACACACTGTAAGCTGAGTATGCAAAGTTAAAAGCTTTCCAAAGGCAAAACGATATTTATGTTATAATTATACAGGCGCTCACACACACGAATTACATAAAATATATAACAACAGGATACTGACTATCCTTTGTACAACGTGAAAGGAGGCACAGACGAGTCATTCCTTTCAAGACACACCGTGCTTTTTCCATTTCACATCTTGCGTTATCATTCAACACTTCGTACAAACGCCGGAGTTTTGTATTTTGAGAAGAATTATGATTTCATTCGAAAGGAAAAGGAATACATAAGGTCATCACTTTGAGCCCCCCCCCCCCCTTCCTCCCGCTTGCTTTTTTTTTAAACCCGAAAGTACGTAAGTGGCCGTAAGTGGCACTAAGATCTTGAAGTGTTAGAGCGGTAAGTTTAGGTTTCGCTGAAGACCCTTTGTGTGTGAGTGTGTATGTTTTGTTTGTTTGTTTGTTCTTTTTTATTGTCAGCTGAAGAAATCATTAAGTGGAAGGGGAGAGATGACCTGAAGACCAGTTTTGGTTTGTTTTGTTTTGTTTTTGTTTGTTTGTTTGTTTGTTTTTTCTTTTGCTTGTCAGCTGAAGAAACCTGGAAGTGGGAGGAGAAAAACACTTTGACTTATCATTAAAATGCAAACGTAAAAATGCAGTGACTTATAAGGTCACCAATGACGACAGGCATGTGGAGAGAGACAGCGGGTAGCCGCAACATTATCAAAACTATGTATTACAAGAAATCTGGACGATATGTTGCACTTAGCAACACATACAATAGGATAGTCAAAACCACTCTGTAGACACTATAACAAAATATATATTTTTTTAACTTTGTTGGTCATCCTGCTCTTCATAATATTGTATGGTGCGCGACAACAGCAACGAAAGCAGAAGTTAAAACAAAATGTAACACGTTCATGTAATTTCATAGCCCTCCAGTTACTGGTGAATCACCTTCACGATTATCTATGATTAGCAATAGAGTTAGAAACTAAACACTATCGTTAACATTCAACACCATTGCATATTTCCAGATAATTTTCACGTTGTTGTGAAAGGGATGTGCCAAGCAAGATTGCATACAATCGTCATAACACGTAAAGGACGGAATTCACCAACAGTTGAAATAAATGAGTGCACGAATTTAAATGAAACAGAGTAGTAAATTTCCCATCAGTATACAGTTGCATCTCACTTATGTTGGTCTAATCTACAATGAATGAAATGTAATCTGTAAAGAACATGGCTGCCGAAATGTCAAGAATGGGTAGGCTCTATTCAGGGCATATGCAAGTTTCAACACTCTCTGACAGTCTGACGCGAAGATTCCTTTCCTTCGCTAGGTGACTCTGTTAGACTCTGTCAGTGATAATAGAGGGAATGCTATGCTCCTTTTTCTTTTTTTCTTTTTTTTTGGACTCTGAACTTATGATTGTAAATTCAATTTGCGAATAAAGGAACTAAACTTGAGCACCTCGCTGTAATATAACGGCACATAAACGAGTTTTAACGCATCACAACATACTAAAAAGAAACATACGCCGGATAGCACTTTACATTTTAGCTGTTAGTGTCCTTAAACTACAACTCTTTGACATCGCATTTTTTTGTTGAAGTGCTTTTGTTTATGTTTGCCTCTCATCAAGATTTGCTTGCTTGCTTTCATTTACATCCCATCATACCTCCTTTTGTTCAACCCCATTCGATTTCGACCAGTTATCATTTCAATTGATGTGATATTACCATGTATATTGTTCGTTCTTTTTTTTTCTTTTTTTTTGGGGGGGGGGCACGTTGTTTATAAGGATAGAATGATGATCATTGTTCTGAACCTGTATTATTATTTCTAATGTGACATTCATGTACGAGAATTATAAGAAATAAAATTTATTTGAAAACAGGTGAAATATTTCATTTTTTTAAGTAAATATATAAATAAAATACAACATCTTGAATTAAGACCCACAGCAACGTTCCTAAAAGATACAAATATCTCGAAAGAGAAACATGCTCGTTTACATGTAATTCAAGAGTTGCGATCTTACAGAATACATTAGGAGCAAAGTGGACAACTAACTACATTCTGTCATTTCAATATCACCCTTCTGCAGAAATGAAATCTTTACTTCGATAAGCCTTTTCCGCCTTGAAATATTTAACAATACACAATTTTATAGTGTCAGAATTTCAGACAGGGTTGGAATGAAATCAAGAGCAATATTCCTATAACATATATTTTTTGTTGGACATTGAGGAATGATTTTCAATAACAGAGATCTTTGCGCTAATGCAGTTATTTCAATCTACAAGGAAAACCACGCCGAAGTCGTAAGCTAACACATACTAGACACGTATATCTGGGAGCTTGCATTTTATAAACCTGTGGTAATTAATAGAATGATGAACGTTGTTCTGATCAGTCTGACTTATGCTGTATTATGGTATTAGCTCAAACGTTATGCTCTTCCAAATATCCCAAACTTCCAAATATTCTTTATGCACATTGTTACAAGAAAGCGTGACTGTTTGTGTGACGGAACGTGTGTAAAATGTGCTTAATTTTCTTATTTCAGTAGTTGTTATCTTAGTTGTTTGTACTCCAGTATCTAAAATGCGCTGCGTCATCACGTTACCCGTATGTCGTAAGTCCCCGTACCCGTAAATCGGAGATCATTTGGCAACAAACGCTTATACTTGTAACTTTGATTTTCTTTTTCTTTATGGTAATTTGCATATGAACTACCAACTTGTTTTAATAAAAACACACGTATTTATTTTCCCGACATTACGGATGTCGTAATGACGCATCAAAAATAACCATGCTTGGCCGGATATACTCCTAATAGGTGCCTGTGATAAAAATCGCAGAAGAAGAAGAAACAAACACTCATATATTTACAGAGATTTAAGTGAGGAGAAGTAAATGAGACACGATTGTCTGCACAAAACTAGTCTACAACTATTTCTCTGGTATGAAACACGTTTTCATAAAAGGCACTGCAACAACCTTTGAATTGTCATGCTCCACGTGGTATTGTGGTGTGTGTGTGTGTGTGTGTGTGTGTGTGTGAGTTTTTTCTTTTCATTTCTTTTCTTTTTTTTGTTTGTCTTCTTCAGCACCTTTCATCAGCGCACACCTCCGCTTAGCCGCCATAGTCGCTCGAATATTAGCAGTCAACTTCTTTGCTCCCCCCCCCCTCCCTAACCCCGACATCACATCAATTGTTTAACGCCTCCATCGCTCCAGCTTCGTTATTTTCTCCCAGTAACCCAGTGACACTTTGTCCAGTCTGGAAAAGTTCTCATGTGATGTCTTGACTTCATTCTTCAGGTTGTTGTCTCCTCTTCACGGTGTGTGTCATCTCGCCTTTCGCGGTCCTCCCTAGAAACCACCTTTTCTTCCATTTTCGCTTTGCCTGTTTGGTTGATTGTTTGTATTCAAGTTCCGCTCCTTCCAGGTTTGAGGATTCATCTCTCTTGCCCAGATCTGTGGCCTGCTTCGTGTCTTCCCTCATATTCTCTGCTACTGCAATCACTGTCTGCTGCATGATTCTTTGTAGTCATTTGTGGGAGGCGTTGAAAATCGAAAATTAAGAAAACATACATATAAAAAACATTAAAAGACACATGAAATACATGGGAGGGTGGCAAATATTCGCGAGCGCGCGCGCGCGCGTGTGTGTGTGTGTTTGCCGTCTAAATTACGTTAAGTGTAGCATGAACGAATATTTTAAGTCATCATGAATTTGCACTGCAGAGTAAGTCACGATCTATCGGTAGAGCAGTTTCACAGTGGAAGAACGGGATTATCGGGTTTAGAAAGTGAAACATAAACAACAACAACCTCTTTACTTAATTCGCATGTAATTTTTACAAACTTCGTCCCCAACCTCACTGCTGATTCTCTTCCAAGTTTTAGTCACAACCCAGTGTCTTGGCATACATCATTTTTTTTTAAACCAAGATCCCTTCTCCACCACCCCTCCCTCTCAGATAGCCCTGCTTACCAGAAGAAAAGAAAGAAAAAGAATGTTTATAATGACAATCTCGGATGTCAGAACAATAATGTGAAAAGTTATGAGGCAAATAGTTTGTGTTTTACTTCATAATATAACCATTTGAATGTTTGGACGATTAGAGATAATCAATCAGTAGGATTATTAAAAACAATGAAGCAGGAGGATGAGGAAAAGAAGACGAATTTAGAAGAAAAAGAAGAAAAAAAAAGAAATCACGATAACATTTGGAAGACCAAATTTTGGGGGTTGAGTTTTAATCCAGAAGTAATGAAGTCTGTAAATTCCTAATCTATCCTCTAATCTTTCCTGTGATATGGCGAACACATCTTGGTTATTCGAAACAGGAGAAAATTGTTCATGCAAACGTTGGAAGAGGAAGATATGTTCCGGTAAAATGTTTTCCGCGGCTAACGGACGACATGGATGTTCTATTTGTTTCTGTGTTTGTTTATTTTCTGTTGTTGCCTCTTTGTCATTGCAATATTTTATGCGAACTCATTTATAAGACTGTCCGACAGATCGCTCATATATTTTTGTTATCATAGCAAATGTATCCATTCATTAGAATACTCAAAACACACTCTATTATAACTCAAAGGCTGAGACATTATAGTGAAGAATATCAGCAACAAAACAGCATAAGTTACCATGCATTACAAAACCGAGAAAAAAAAAGGCTTTGATGTATTGGGTTCATTTAAGCGCTTATCTATAAA